>NC_081561.1:122379015-122523395 GCF_022355385.1 Mustela nigripes | reverse complement strand
GATTTGGTGAGTGCTGTGAAGTGTGTAAACCTGGTGATTCACAGACCTGTACCCCTGGGGATAAAAATATATGTTTATAAAAAATAAAAAATTAAAAAAAAAAAAACATTGTTGAAATTTGGGAAATTTTGCTGTTGTTGTTTTTGTCAAATATTGTTACCACACTATTTTTATGATGATTTATGGGCTCAATGAATTACCTTGGGTGAATGGTATTTGAAAGTTCACTGTGTAATTTAAAGTTCATTGGATGTAATTTAAAAATGGGAAATAGGTTGGAGAGTGGGCCTTGTTCTCCTAGACCTCATATTTCAAAATCTTGGGCTCTACCATAGACCCAATCAATCAGAACCTACTTTTAAACCAAACTTTTAGATGGTTCATATGCCATTACTATTTCTGAAGTGCTGATTTATTTTTCCCAATCTTCCAAGATAATCAGAATTATATGGGGTGATTTTTATAAAAATGTAGATTCTCAAGATCTGTCCTGCTTCAGAATCTATAAGGGAGAATCCTGGAAAATATGGTAAATGATGGAAGCCCATCTCTCACAGAGTAGAACAGCACTTTTCAAATGTAACTGTGTGTTCATATCCCTTAGGGATCTTGCTAACATGCAGGCTCTCTGAATCAGTCAGGCTCAGCTGGAGGCTGAAATTCTGCATTTCCAGTAAGCTCCCAGGTGATGACCATGCTGTTGAACCACAGGCAACATTTGGTAGCAGGGTCAGAATATCAGGGCTAGTGTGTTCAAAACAGTGAATAACTCACAAATGTGTCTGATGCGTCTGTCTTTTGAACACTCTTGGTGTTCTAAGGTCTGGATTTACAGAAAGCATGTTAGTTAGTCTACTTTAGGGCCAGTTTCAAATTGTCTTCTTCAGCTCAAATAATGAAAAAGCTGTTGTTTTGATCTCTGTATGTTTGACTTCTCTATTTGTAGTGGAGTTGAGTGTGTGTATATTTGTGTTGACTTTTTTTTTTTTAAGATTTATTTGTTTATGTTAGCAAGAGAGTGAGGGAGAGCCTGTGAGCAGGAGGAGTAAAAGGAGAGAGAGGAATCTCAAGCAGACCCAACCATGAAAGTGGAACCCAACATGGGGCTTGATCCCCGGACCTGGAGATCACACACAACCTGAGTCAAAACCAAGAGTTAGATGCTTAATCAACTGAGTCGCCCAGATGCCCCATGTATCTATGTTTGTTTAAACTCAAGTAAGGTTTAACACAAATGTTACAGCTACAGATAATCTAAGACTCATTGCCAAATCTCTTCTTCTCCCCAGACAGTGGGACTAATTAAACTTCTCCTCCTCCATCATATCTCCCAATAAGCTGTTTAGTTTTACCATAAATGTACTTCCACATTAGTTCAGGTTTTTGCTAGACAGTCGAGGCCAGCTTTAATGTGGTCAGTGCCTTCCTCTGCTTGAATCAGAGGAGAGAAATAAACATTTAATTACATTTTGCAGTTCCTTTAAGGAGTGAGAGATGCCACCAAGAGAGAAATTCTGGGAGCTTGCAAGAGGAGTCATGGGAAGTCACTAAATCATGGGTCCCCAGGGCCCAGTTCAGCTATGCTGGTGATGTAGAGTTGGAGAATCTAAAATAGAGGATAAAGCAGGAAAACTGTGATTAGGTTTTTACATCTAAGTATTTTCTGGGCACTGGTGTGATCTGCATAGTAAATGCAGATGCTTTGGAGAAAAGCAGAGATTCTGTGTAAAAAAGGAAAGTGCATTTCATTCATATATATATCTATATAGATACATATAGATTTCCGCCCCTCCCCACCCCCGAGAGGCACTTATTTGGAATAAACATTTGGAGGAAGGGCTTTCTGTGGTTAGCTCACCTTTTAGAAAAGCAGCAAGTGGGAAGGCTTTAGCAAGAAAGTCATAATTCAGGTGTATTGAAATTTCACCGTAGAGCATTTTTTTAAAAGTAGGATACTGCTTTTAAGGATACTACTTGTCGAAGATACTATTCAGTTATTTTCTAAGTCAGTGTTTGTTTGCTGTTATAGTTTTATTCAGGTACCTTTTTTCTTGAGAATTAGGAGACATGCAGAGGCTGAATGTTCAAAACTAACCAATGAAGTGTGGCTTTTACTGAAAAAGTTTCTAAATGAAATATAGAAAAGAGAAGATTCAAAATAACCAACAGGAGAGTTAAGGAGTAGTAAGTAGCTAATAGAGTAAGGTAGAAGATAACTAAGAAAGCAGAAATAGGATAGTCAAAAAACGAGGGACTTTCTGAGCTAGCTCCTTGTATGAAATCAAGTCAGTGTTCATAACTTTTAGTCTTTTGTTGAGTTCCCTGACAATGGTTTGTTTACATTTGGTACCTGCAGAGGCTGCTTTTAGACAATAGGCTTAAGCAATGGAAACTCTTTCAAGAAAAAAGGCCCACTGTGACCCCTGACTGAATAGACAAGCCTATCAGGCGACCCATGTCAAGATATCCAAAAGTTCTAACTAACCAATGGGCTACTTAAAACCAAGCACAATTATCAAAAAAGGGAGAACTCCATACATGGCTATACCTCCTCCTCTTCTGCCTTTAAAAACAGCCTCTGCTCTGCTGTGCCCTTTGAGGTGTATTCAATAAACTTCTATCTCCTTTGTTCTGCCTTGGGTAAATACTTTTCATCACCCACCACTGGCTTTTACCCAATCATTGCTCCACATTTGGGGGACCCCATCCAATCGGGAAGATACCACATTTAAATACCACGGTACCTAGGAGTTTTCATTTTTATTTTTATTTAATAAAAACTTGAGTGTCATTTATATTAAATGGTATGCTAATATATCATATTAAATGGTATTTAACTCAGTTATTCAATGTTATTAACATTATTAAATGATTTCTTATGAATTAGAAAGAGATAAGGGAACAAATATTTATTGAGCACTATCAAGGTGATTTGACATTTTTTAGTTTTACAGAATCCATTATCACTTCTTGATTGTGCCTCATTTTCTAGTAGACAAATAATTCTTCCTTACTGTATGTAGAGTTTCTAGGATGACACTTCTACACGAACTCTTCATCATGGAAGACTAATCAGGAGCTGTCCCAGGAATTTGAATCTCAAGCAATTGATGAAAGTCTGAGAATGAATGTTTGGAAGTTATCTCCTCCCCCTTGTCCCTTTGACTAGACTTTCAAACAGGGAGAGATTTGCTGTGATTCTTACTTCCTATGTGTTTTGTTGCTTTCTGTGGCATTTATTGTTTCTGCTTAGTCCCAAACCTGATCCTCTACCCTTCCTCCTCTATTCCCCAAATATTCTTCCAATAAATTCCCTTTTGCACAAATTAGCCATTTTATATTGCTTGTCAACAAGAACCTACCTTACACAGTGTAAGATAAAATAGACACTTGCATTAATATCATCCATTGAAGATTTGCTTTAGACTCCAAAAGATTGATTCAGTATGTAATTTCTACAGAGTATAATTTATTTTTGGATTTAATATTTATGTATTATATGTATATTTGCCATGTGTTCATCTCCTTCCCTTTCCTAAAAGAAAAAGATCCAGAGCACACACTCAATTGCAATTTATGATATATAGGTCGCAGAATGAATTTAGCTCAATGTATATATGAGATGGTCAGATGAACCATAATTTCTTCTTAATATTTATATATGCTGTTTGTAATTTTATAGTAAGTATGTATTGCTTATATAACCAAAATAATAAGCCATTTTATTGAAAAAATTAGAAAGCGAAGTCCTCAAAAATAATCTTAATAGACATATTAGATATTAGCTTTTTGACATATTACTATACATTTAGCCATATTTATTCTACATTCCTTAAACAGCAGTAGAATTCTTACCTCTGTTTTTTCTTTAGTTCTTAGCTCTATATCTTGTACTCTCAGTTGGTTCAACGCCTACTGTAAGAAGTCATCTGGGAGTGAAGAACTATACAACTATTAGAAAGCAAGTGACAGTAAAATTATTACTGATAGAAAATTGGAAATGTGTATGGTTAGAGGTGTTAAATTGAGAGTTGCTAAATTTGTAAAGATTTGCTACATTTAGGACAGAATCATGCATATCCTAAGGGTAAATATAAATTTAAAATACAAGGCTTAATTTCCTGCCTTGCCTTGTCTTCCAGCAGTTAGTTTGGAATGCTTGTACTTGTACATTCTTTCTCTTTCTCATTGAAATGCATGCAAATCTTTTTAAAGACTAAATCAAATTCTTAGAAGTTTTAAGACCCCTGAATGTCTTTCTCAAGGAAATGAGAACCATCTCTTTGAAATTTAAACATCTAGGAAGATGGAGTCCTACCTCCCAGTTTCTGTGGTAGGGTAGATACCAGCTTCTGTGGGGTGTCCTGCTCACCTTACAAAACTACTTCCTGATATAAAGATATGAGAAGTTTATTTTTCCTTCGGATAAAGCTTATTGGCTAACACAGGTGGTTGCCCCAATTACAAAGTAAATTTACTTTTTTTTTTTTTAAAGATTTTATTTATTTGTCAGAGAGAGAGAGCGAGCGAGAGTGAGCACAGGCAGACAGAGTGAAAGGCAGAGTCAGAGAAGCAGGCTCCCTGCGGAGCAAGGAGCCCGATATGGGACTGGATCCCAGGACGCTGGGATCATGACCTGAGCCGAAGGCAGCTGCTTAACCAACTGAGCCACCCAGGCGTCCCTACAAAGTAAATTTAATATGAATAAATTTGCTTCCTATCTTCTTAAGGACTAGTCATTGTTTATCTTGAAAGTATATATGTAATGGGTTGTGTTTGCTTGGCCATATAAAGGAGTGAGTTTTTTCAAAATTTGCGGATTTCTTAGCAGATTGCCTGTGATGCAGAACACATTCTAGATTAATGCTTACTAAATAATAAAATGTTCTTTCTCTTCTAACTTTATGGAGAGGTTTTCTGGGTTCGGAGGAGATTTTGTTTTTAATTTTACTTCCTTAAAACTGTGTGAAATAGATAATCGTATATCTGGAATTTTACTTTATTAAATATTATATGGCTTATATAAGAAGAAAAAAGGGTCTAAGAATTTGAGATTAACAGATTTGTTCCCCAAAATAATTTTGTTTAAAATGTTCCCTTAATCCTTTTAAAATTAATTTAATGTAATGAATGTATGTATTTTGGGGGTATCCTAAAAATTGTATACTCCCTGAGAAGAGGATCAGTGTGTATACTTTAATAAATAACTCAATATCCACAAACACGTTCATTTCTTTTCGTATCTTCACTTGTGTTTTGGGTAATTAATAATTAAATATTTAAGACAATTAAGAAAAATTAAGAAAATAAATATTTTCAGAATAGTCTAATTATTTTGTTATTATCTGCTTCCTTACCTTGTTAATATCCTTCTGGGATAAATTTATTATAAAGTAAGTGCCATAACTTAGATCTAGGAATAACAGATATGATTTCTAAATTTGGGATGGAGAGATTGTCCCTCCTAGGAGTGAGTCTGTCCTAGTCTGTGGTCTTCGAGGCATCACTAGCAGCCATAATCATAGTTCATTTGATTCTGATAGAATTTGTGTTTTTAGGTAGTTCCACATGTACTTTATATAATCCATTTGACAGCAGGTCTGTTTTGGATCTGTGAGGACAGTAACAGAACAACAATGAAACAACAGAAATGATCAACAATAGCAATTTCCACAGTAAAAAGAAAAATAAGTGGGGGAGTTAATCTACTGAATTATCACATTTATTCTTATTTCTGAAAGAATACAACATTTTTTCCTAGAAGTAATAATTGAAACACTTTGATACTATTACTGTAAAAATATTGAAAAAGACAGTTATAATTTGAAACAAACTGTTGTAGAATCTGTGTGCAGGGGCAACAATAGTCACTTAATAATGAAAAAAAATGTGCAAATACATGTTTATACAAATTAGGTAAAATAATAACTTTCTCTACAAAATCATTACTTAATGTTTAATTTTTAAAATAAACAGTAATGAATACTTACAAGGTAAAAGGAAATAAAAATGAGTTAAGAAATGTAAACAAAATAAAGAATTCAACACATTTTAATGCAGCAGGGGGATGAGTTCTCTGATTGGATTAATTTCTGAAGTTTTAGTGGCCTCTGTGCTCTGTCTGTGGGGATTTGATATTTGCCTACCTCAGGCAAAATTTCATGACAACAAAGACATCTCTAAACAGCTGCCTGATTTTGGATTGCTGCTGACCAATATTAGGAAAGAACTGTTGTTCCTAATCAGAACAGACATTGGTCCCTTTTTCATGCAAATGATTACTTCTAACAGCACTTAGAGTCATAATTCTACCAAGGATTGATTCTGATTGTATGGGGTTGCTAGGAAACACCCTTCTCTGAATGTGGGTGAAAAGATACTTCTCCTTCACAGTGTAGCTTTTTTAGAATGATGGGTATTAAATTTTAAGATGATGTGTGAATTAAACATTTTCATAAAATTGAAGATAAAAGGTTTGGTTCCTTAGAAATATGTAGTTCTATAAAGAATTACTGGCTTAACTTTTAATCTAAAATTTCTGCATTTCAATATTGAAGAAGCGATGCTTCATCTACATGGCTGTGTTTTTGCTGTGCATCCACAAACGTGAGAGGATATTAATTAGCATGTTGTTAGAGTGTAAGGGATTTTAATAGCCTAACTGGAAGGGCGCCCACATGTCCCTGGAAAATTATAAGCAGCAATTCACGAGCTATAACAGATAACCAGATGGATAAGTATGGAGTTAATGTTATTTCTTCTGAGACCAGAATGTCAAAATGAATATCTAATTAGGAAGACAAAGCAAAAATAAATCAAGGACCAGTTTTAAGAACAATAAGAATGGAATAAAGTCATCTTAATGTTAAAATAAAAAGAGGCTTTGGAATTCTTAAATATAAGACAAATATAATATTTGACCACTGTCTCTTTTGAAATAGAATATATGAATGTACTTAATTCTCATTAGCATTTTAAGCTGATTTATGAATTGGTGAAATAGGTGCCATGTCTACAAATTAAACAAAGACAAAATTACCTTGAGAGGAGCCATAATAATTGGCTAAGGAGTAAGAGTCATTTTTCCTTGAGAAAAATATACTCTTGATGTTTCTCTGAATCTTGAAAAAGAGAGGCATTTATTTGAAATTTGTATCAATAAATATTTATTACTTGCTCAGGGGATAGAGGTGATTGAAACCTCTCTGTGCTCAAATATCATAAAATTTACTGGAGATATTTGAGGTAACTTGGAGAATTAGGGCATAGTGTCCTCTAATTTTAAATAATTATTTTAAGAATTTAGGCGTGTATATAGTCTTAAATGTATTGTTTTCTTTAAGAACAATATTCTGGTTCCTCTCTTCTTGACTTCAGTATTTTTAAGGCTAAAGATTAAATGCACTCTAATAACATAAATGTGTTCTAGTTTTAACTCATTGATTTAAAGCATCTTGTATGTTTCCATGCCATTTGTAGTATCATGTCCTACATTAGGTACACACACAAATGTGCATGTCTCGATAGGTAGATATTTTTTAAATGATTGGTGACCTCCAAAAAAGAATTTCCAAGATGAGAAAGAGGATAATGTATGTTTGTGGTTGTTTTTTTTTTTTTTTTTCTTGAGATATCCACACATTTGGTTGAAGTCAGTGCAGGGGATGCTTGGGTGACTCAGGTTAAGCAGCTGCCTTTGGCACAGGTCATGATCCTAGGGTCTGAGGATCAGTCCCGCATGGCGCTCCTTGCTTGGCAGGGAGCCTGCTTCTCCCTCTGCCTGCTCTGCCTGTTCCCCCTGCTTGTGCTCTCTCTCTCTGTTAAATAAATAAATAAATAAAATCTTAAAAAAAAAAAAAGGTGCAATAGTTCCTTCTAATCCACAGTTTTAATTATCTGCATCATATTATAGTCTGAAAGCAGTTGATGCCTCCTTGTGATGAATCCTATGAAAGTCAATAGTAGCCTGATACTATGTCACAATGCCTAATCAGTCACCTCGCTTCATCTCATCAGGTAGGCATTTTAGTATCCCACATTCTCACAAGAAAGTTGAGTATGGTATAAGATATTCTGAAAGAGACCACAGTCCCATAACTTTTATTACAGTATAATGTTATAATTGTTCTATTTTATTATTGTTAATCTCTTACTATGCCGTATTTATAAATTAAATTTTATCATAGATGTGTATGCACAGGAAGAAGCATAGTATATATAGGGTTGGTACTATTCATGATTTCAGGCACCCACTGTGGGTCTTGGAGCATATCCTTCATAGATAAGGGGGGCTACTATACAGTATTCTAGCTAAGGGCTTGGGCTGTAGCATCATTCACAATGGGTTTAAATCCATGATCCATCAATTAATGTAGTTATGCTTTGAGAAAAATATTTACCTCTTAAATAATCATTTTCCTTATCTACAAATTGCATAAATAGTATCTCTGCTATAAAGATCTCATAAGAGTTAAGTGGAAAATGTATAACACTTAGGAAATTGTTTATCACATGGTAAACATGCAGTAAGTGCTAATTATTATGGTCTGGTTTACATAAGTATCAGTTAGACATGAAAATATCTGGAAAGTTAGGTAAGATGCATTTCTGCATCATCATTTTTTCCTTAATCTTTTTTTTTATATATGCCATGATACTTTGTAAGTCTGTTACTTTTCACATTGTCAGTTCCTTGTTCATATTCTTGCATATTCTGTTGTCCTTACTATGGAAAAGTAAGTGCAAAAAGTTGCAAAAAGTGAGTGTTGCTCACTTTTAAATTCATACTTGGGGCAAGACGTATCTTTGGTAACATCACTCACTGTCTTCCTTACATGTAGGAATGGAGTCCATCAATAGCTTAAAACTCTCCCTTGTATCAGCTTGCCTAATTCAACAATATTTTTCTCTTAAACATGCCATTAGTGTTGTCCATTTCTGCTTTTGAGAAATCAGTATCCAAATTAAAAATTTTTTAAAAACCTATTTACCATAGGGATTTTGATCCTTGGGGACTCCTCTTGTCTAGATTTAGACTACTGGTCAGTTACTGGCACCATAGACCTTGGAAAATAAATTAAACTAAATTTTTTAACTTGCTTTTACTTTCCAGAATGGTTTCAGATTTTGAGCATTTCAATGGATAGTGTAAGACAGTATTACATTAGAATTAATTAAAAAAGAATTAAATGTTGAAATGGATTTTTCCTATAAAAATGCTTATTCAGACCCAGTAATGAGAAATAATAACTTTGCCATACTTTTACAGTAATAATGGTGTCACATTAATCATCTGTACTCATTACCATTGTTTTTAATGACTAATGGTATTCGTTGGAGCCTAAAAATAGAAAAAAAGACGTAAAAGAGGATATCCACCGCTCTTCAGAGCCTGCTGAATGCATCATTCTCCAAGATTCTCCAAGACAGAAAATGGAATGAGATGAGACATGAAGGAGATTTATTTAGGGTAAATCTTTGTGAAAGATAAAGGAAGAGGGAGCAGGACAAAGCAGCAGAAGCATTCAGACCATGGTATAGCATTGAGCCTGTGAAAGGAGCACAAGAAAGAAGGGGGATTGGTCAGGAGGAGCTTCTGACAGCAGTTCCCTTCTCAAGAAGACTCCATCAAGCTGAAGAGAAGAGTCAAGAAAAAATACACTATTATAGGAGACCTGTAATGGGCAGGAATGACAGGTCTGACTCCAAAAGTTTTTCTGTGTTTAGTCACTGGTTAAGAGTAGCCCAGAGAAGTGTGGCCAGCAAAATTGGACAGCTGGAGGCTATCAGCTGACTGTGCTTTTCAGTAGATCACTTGATGGCTGATTGGAGCACTTGGTACTCACCCCAATAAGTCTGCTTAGATGCGTGTCAGCTGTCATCACAGAATATCAGTAATAAACCAGTAATATACATGTCATCAATGCTCGTCCCTACAGGGAGGCATAACTCCAAGGTCACTATAGGTCATTTTTATATCAGTATCCCAAATGATGGGAGTTTTCTCAAGTATTTGCAGTTGACCTGTTTTTCAAGATCAATATTTAAAAGTGTATTTATTTTCTCTCATTCTGTAGGTTGCCTTTTTATTTTGTTGTTTCATTTGCTGTGCAGAAGTTTGATGTAGTCCCACCATTTTTTATTTTCTTGCTTCTGCTTTAGGTCTCATATTCAAAAATTCATTGAAATCATTGCCAAGAGCTGTGTCAAGGAAGGCGTTAATGTTGATATATATAAGGAACTCATACAACTCAGTAGCAAAAGACCAAATGATCCAATTAAAAAATGGACAGAGTACCTAAATACTGTTGTTGTTGTTTTTTTTTCCTCCCAAAGAAGATATGGCCAATGGGTAAATGAAAAGGTACTCAATAATAAAACTGGTACAAACATGAGTATTAAAAAATATTTGGCTCTCTGCAAACACTTTTTTTATGGTAAACTTGGGCAATTCTCAATATAGAAAATCAAATACTAATTAGATGTGATAAGTGAAAGAAAACTGGTAGGTATTGCTACACTACTCAAATACATTCCTTTATTAAGTCAGACAAGGAGAGAGCTTTATATATATCCCTTACACTTCTTGATGGATGGATGGATGGTTGGTTAGTTGGATAGATCATCTTATTTACTAATGGATTGAAATTGTTAAGGTATGGTAATTTGGAGATAAACAAGAACCTCTTGCATTCTGAGAACTCACAGTCCAGCAGAGAATAAGGACTAACAAACACGTCACATACAGAGTGATAGCTACCATACAATAAAAGTATAGGAGAATCTGTAAATATATAAAAGAGCCAAGTAACTTAACCTATGGCACCTGGGAAATCTTCTAGGAGAAAGTGACATCTAAAATGAATATTAAAGTGAGGTTCAGTAAGGTGAAGGGATCAGGTTTATTTTAAGCAGAGGAAACTGCAGGAGTGAGTGACTCAAAGTGAAACTCAATAAGGCAGACTGCTTATTCTTAGATGACCCAAAAGCCTGTTAATATTGTTTGAACAGATACCATGTACAAAATTGAATAGCTACCATAAGAAAAACATTGTGTGGCAACAAGTACAGGAATTTTTCTATTCAAATATCTTAAAATTCATAGACTTTGATAAAAATGGCAGACGTGACAGTTGTCGAGCTGGAGGCCTTCATAAAACTCCATTTTAAGGGCGCCTGGGTGGCTCAGTGGGTTAAGCCGCTGCCTTCAGCTCAGGTCATGATCTCAGGGTCCTGGGATCGAGTCCCACATCGGGCTCTCTGCTTCCTTCTCTCTCTCTCTGCCTGCCTCTCAGTGTACTTGTAATTTCTCTCTGTCAAATAAATAAATAAAATCTTTAAAAAAAAAAAAAAAAAAAAAAAAAAAAAATAACAACTCCATTTTAATATAACAACACAGAAAAACCCGTGTTTTTGTTTGTTTGTTTGTTTGTTTTTGTTGTTTGTTTGTTTGTTTTGAAAACCTGGTTAAACCAGTTAAAAACCTGGGTTTACCTCTCAGCTCTACTGCTTAAGTATCTGATCACTTACTGTCTCTGAGCTCAGAGTATGGGATGCTAGAAGTAGAATTGCCATGTTTGCAAATTAAGAGAGGATGCCATGCAATATATGGAATATACTTACACTAAAATATCAATCATTTTTTACCTGAAATTCAAATATAATTAGAAAGTTTGTATTTTATATAGAAATCCTAGTTAGAAGGGAAGTAGTAGGGGGGGAGAGAGAGAGATGATAATGCAGTGATAAAGCTGTGTAGGAAATGGGACAGTGATAACTACATTACTTGATGTACTTTTTACTTCCCCTTGCAAATTAGTACATATTCACTTAGTAAAATTAGGAAAATAATTACAAGCAGAAAGGAAACAAACAGTTGCCTAAATTATTAAGTATCAGGTAATCCTAATTAGTATTTTTTAAAATATTTTATTTATTTATTTGAGAGACAGAGATCACAAGTAGCAGAGAGGCAGAGAGAGAGAGGGGGAAGCAGGCTCCATGCTGAGCAGAGAGCCCAATGAGGGGTTGATCCCAGGACCCTATGATCATGACCTGAGCTGAGGGCAGAAGCTTAACACACTGAGCCACCTAGGCGCCCCTTTATTAGTCTTTTTATGTATTTCCTAATTAACCATAGGTATAAATCTCTATATAAATTTAGCATAACAAATGGAATCATACATACTTCTATATAATTTTTTTTACTCAGTGATATATCATAAATGTCTCTCTATGTTAACAAATCTGTCATGTATTTTATATCATGTATTTTGTAGCCTGTAGTTAATTCCATTATAGAGAACAATTGATTTAAAACAATTCACTAAAGTTGGATATTTAGTTTGATAAAACCTCTATACTATCACAGAATCAGCAACACAGAGTGTATTTATAGAAAAATCTTTGCATTCTTAAATCTTTATTATTCCCTTAGTATAGATTCTTTGAAGTAAAACTACTTGGTTAATGGAATATTTATTTGGCTGACTTTTGACATAAATGGTATTCTTTCAAAAAACATCTTGGACATTTATGTTTTTAGAGATAACACATGGACTTATTTCTCCTTATTCTGGTAAATACTGTATTGTGATACCTTTGATGATTTCCTAAAGAAGAATGGTGTTTTGTTGTTGTCATATACATAGCTTGATTACTAATCAAGTTTTTTTATATTTTAGCTTTTATTCATTCTATAATTATCTGTTGTGACAGCAAATTGGCTTATCCAACATTACCTCATTTCTCTCTTTTAGTCTGCCCTCCTTAAGATACAGCCTGACAAACAATATCTATTTCCTAAATAGACCAGCAGGAGTCCATGCAGCACCTCTGTCAAATATAGTCATGTGTTTAGGTTTTGCTTGTTTGTTTCGTATTTGTTTCTCCTGCTGCAGCAGTATTTGGGAGTTGTATTGTCAGATCCCTGGCTTCCTGGGTGTCTGATAGCGGTGGCAGG
The DNA here is from genome assembly GCF_022355385.1 of Mustela nigripes. Taxonomy (NCBI): domain Eukaryota; kingdom Metazoa; phylum Chordata; class Mammalia; order Carnivora; family Mustelidae; genus Mustela; species Mustela nigripes. The sequence continues at coordinate 122,510,434 of NC_081561.1, read as the reverse complement.
TGGTGCCAAGAACATTATTTTTGTTGGAGTAGTCTCTTGCTGTGACTGGGCATTACTCGTGGCTGTATCACTTCTGGTTAAATAGTATGGGAATTTGGTTTCTTTTCCTTCTGGAAATTCTGTAAATTTACTAATACTTTAATAAATCCATTTTCATGTATTCCAGCTAGAGTAGGCTCTGTTTCAAACTAAAAACTCTGTAGAGTACATTTTTTAATGCACATTAACTGGTTTTTCTCCTGAAATTTGTATTTTATTATTAATTTGCAATAGCATTTTACATATTAAGAGTTGCAGTTTTCCCCGTCATACTTAATGAATGTTTTCTTAATTCCCTGTTTACTGCCCCCCACCCCTGCCCCCCGAGTATACAAAGAGTATACAAGCATGTGCTTGAGGGCATGTGCAAGCCAGGGGTGGGTGAGGCAGAGGAGAGGCAGAGAGAGAATCTTAAGCAGGCTCCATGCCCAGTGTGGTGCCTGACAGGGGTGGGTTTGGGGGGCATGATCCCACAACCCTGAGATCATGACCTGAGCTGATATCAAGAGTCCTCTGCTTAACCAACTCAGCCATAGACGTCCCAGTTTCCTGTTTAATTTTTAAATGAATCTGACTGTTCACTAATTTCAAACTACAGTAGAAATCTTAGTCCCTTTACCTAATATATATGAACATATGTATCTAAAGTATCATATAAATACAATATTTTTTTAGAATAGTTCATGGCAGAAGAATATTTGAAAATTAGTGTAGGTAATAGTAACATTTTATGTTTCCTAATTTAGATTACAGGTTTCTGATCTTCTTCTCTTCTGCACCCTGTCTTCCAGTAAATCTTTGCTTCTAAGCTGAAGTGATAGACAAGGTTATCGATTGGAGTAAGACTTAGTTGCACTAGGAAAGAGAAGTGAAATCCACACTTCTTCCCAGGGAAATTTTGGTGGGAAGTAGGGTGGTGAGAAAGGACAAGATAGGCATAGGATGAAGCTTACATGTCTCAGAGAAAGTAAGGTGTTGGATACCTCAAGAAGCAGACCCAGTACACTTTTTAAAATTTATTATTTTTTATTTTTTAAGTAAGCTGTGTGCGGCTTGAACTCATGACCCTGAGGTCAGGAGTCTCATGCTCTACCAACTGAGCCAGCCAGGCACCCCTACAGAAAATACTTTTAAACCCATTGATAATACTGAGACTCAGTGCTCCTTTAATTTTCTTGCTCCAATCTGAGATATACCCCCTTGAAGTAACCTTACAGCACAGAAGCTGTGCACTGGATTAATTGTTAAGATGGTTAATTCTTAACACTCTTCAGCTGAGCATCTCCTGGACTCCAACGACACCTTCCCTAACCCTTCCAATCCAACTTTATCTCAGGTCTTGGCTTTCTTAAGTTTACTGTTCCTGGAGCCTTTAGAAATTCACTTGTGACTGAGAGACTTAGAAGTTCTTTCATTCCCCACAGAAAAAACTGTGAAGTAAGTCAGTTGTTTTATGAATCAACTTTCCATTTTAGCTACTGTGGTGGGGAAAAAAAAAAAAAAGGTGGCTCACAACAGAGGCTGCAGGAAAAACTCCCTCAGATGAGGCACAGATTGGTAGATACCTACATGACAGCAAGAACTGAAATGTGTGGTCTACCTCAGTTGCAATTTACTTTTATCAGAGTAGCACTGAAAAAGTAGTTTTACTTGGCATCTTTGTTATACCAAATCTTCCCACCCATGAGCATGGTTTATACCTCTCTCTGTTTAGCTGTATATGGATTTCTGGTCCATAGAAGTATTTATCACCATTTTTCCTACCAAGGGCACTTTTTAATGTTTTATATATTTAATGTTTTTATACATATGGATTATGTTATGTATAATCACTGTATATTTGCATATATACATTTACATTAGATAGCTATGTAAATGAATACATATATAAATTGTGTGTATATATAAAATCATTATACTAAGTGAAGCAGTTTGAATTACTTCACCATTTTGGCCATAATCCCAGTGAATTCGTTCTTGATTTTTATTATTTGAACTGATTTTTTGAAATACCTAATTTTATAACCTAAATCCTGCTTCAAAGTGTTGTGAAAAGTAATTATTGGATATATTATATAAAATTTAAAAAATTCATGAAATATCCATTGCATAGACTTACATCTTTAGAAACTTAAGATAATAACAAAAGAAGAAAATATCAATAAAAATGTAGAAAATACTTTTTATAAAATAGAGTAGATATTTTAAGTAAAAGCAGATAATATGGTATTATAATTTTGATGGTTTTTCTGGGGGTCATTTGTTTTATATATAAGAGATGTTACTTACTCTTATTAAATAATGTTTTAGATTCTGAAAAGGAGAAAATTAACTAGTATTTATGACAATTTTGTTTGAAGATCCAATTTTTAAAAAGTTCATACTTTGTTACAGAATGTATATTAACTTTATGAATACAATCGTATTATTTTTGCTTTGAGAACTGGTTAAACACTTTATTTTTCCCTTTTTATCCTAAAATGACCATTTCTTGAAAGAAAGCAAATACTTTTTAATGTTTTATTCAACTGTTGATAAGAACACAGTGATACTGCATTAAATGAGACTGCATATGCATGATTTTTAAAAATTTATCAACTTTTTTTTTTTTTTAAGATTTTATTTATTTATTTGACAGACAGACATCACAAGTAGGCAGAGAGGCAGGCAGAGAGAGAGGAGGAAGCAGGCTCCCTACTGAGCAGAGAGCCCGATGTGGGGCTGGATCCCAGGACCCTGGGATCATGACCTGAGCTGACGGCAGAGGTTTTAACCCACTGAGCCACCCGGGCGCCCCCAAAATTTATCAACTTCTACTTGAACTAGTAGTCATAACCAGTATACTCCACATTCAGTGCTGTTTTCATTTGTTTAATCTCTATTTTTTCTTTGTTATTTAATTCTATGAGTTTCTTTTTCGTTGTGTTAATTTGGTTATTTTTCCTGCTAAGTTTATATTGCTCTAAACAAAGGGAGTGGCTGGAGTAAATCTTGGTTCTTCTCCTGACAGCTCATTTTCAGACACACTGCTCTCTCTGAAGTTGTTGATCTGGCTGTCATAATTGCACAGTGCCAAAGAACTGCTGGAACATATATTTGATCCATTGTATTATGCTGCACAGTTATCAATTGCCTGTCCATCTTGGCTCTGCACTTATTTTCATGGAAATTCTTTCTTGGCTATTCTTAGATATTCTCTATTTCCTTCTACTTCTACCCATCCATACCCTTTATGCATCTTAGGGGTTTAATGAATTAAACTCCAACATACACATTAGCTGCTGAAAATGCTAAGCTAACAGTCACAATCAAATCCATTCCTATAAACCTGTATTAGGAAATGCTGATTGCAGGGAACTTAATGGAAGTGTCCTACTTTCTGGAGTCATTTGTTTTGATGAGAACCTGAGTGTAAATTCTGTACAAAATGCAGACTGCTATTATGCAGTTAATTATGTGCAAAGTAAACATGTACAACTGTAAATAGCAAAATGCCACCTAATAATGGATAGCTCCAGATTTATGGTATGCATGTCCAATCTGTAAAGGCTTCTATTCATGAATCTAAAATGAATGGAACATTACCTAAATGATCCAAAATGAAGGATTTAATACATTGCTCTACCCTTATTGCTACTTATTTCTTGTCAGCAGATTTTTCATTTTGCCTTAATTTATTGTACAGAAACACTATGCAAATGTTTGGGTCATATTTAAAAACATATGGCTTGTGCTTATGATTACTGGTTAGGCATTTTATTACAAATTACATGCTAAGCAAATCACTTTCTTAATTATACAGGTCAACATATAATCACTATGCCCACATGACTTGTTATACAAAGCTCCACTAAGTAAACATACTGTGCATGATTTAAGGAATATGTTTATATATTGTCCCCAACATATGTGTTAGGGTTGCCTCCTGGTTATTTCCATCAGTGCAAATGGAATTTTTTTATAAGGAACATTTTAAATGTTTTATTTTCTGTTACTATAGGGATTGTTTTGAAAATTGATACCAAATAAAATTTGATAGTTTTGTATCTATCCCCCAAATGAAAATAATTAAAAAGCTACTAACTAAATTTAAATAAGATTATATTTTATTAATTTGTATAACCATTTGTTTTGATTCTTCTTAGTTTCGAAAAGTTAATATGACTAACAAAAATGCCAAAATTTGACAACTTAAGGAATAGCTAAATATCTGGGTATTAAGAGAAAGAAATTGGAGGAAATAAAATGTAGCAGGATTACAATTAATTCACAGGATACATGCTGATAGAGTTTTGAGAGTTGGACACATACTTGACCTAAAGCATTTTATTAGTCAAAACAGACACAGAAAAACAAATGGTTAATAATACATTGTCGAACCAATCCACTATTTCAGAGAAGCACACGGATTTTTGGTTCTAAAACTACAGAAGTGTATCCTGTGCATCCTTTTAGTGAAAATACTTTTTTATTTTAAAGAGATCCCAGATATGTCAGTGTAGATTCGTGATTTGTAACAAGTGTACCATCATAGTGTGGCATGTTGATAGTGGGAAGGTTGTGTGTGTAGTAAGGAAGACAAAGGGTGAAAGGAAATTCTCTGCTTTCCATTCCATTTTGCTATGGATCTAAAACTATTCTAAAATGTTTATTAATTTAAAAACATCCCAGTCAATATTCTTATTATTAATTCTCATGACAGGTTGTAGGCTTTCCACATTCAAACCTTCCAGTATAAAAGGACAGAATGATTCTGTACAACTGAGTAAAAACTGCCTCCTGGGGGTAATGGGGAAGATGATGGGTATAGAGGTCAAAACAGTGTAGTTTTGATGTGTGGCATTAAACAATGCCTCCGTTAAGCTATTCCTGTAAATCAATGTGCATCCCAGATTCGAAATTGATACATATATCCCAGACTCTTACGAAGCATTTATATGGGTCCTAACTCATTAAGTCACCAATATATAATAAAATGGTTTTACAGTAGAAAAATTGGTTTGAGAATTTCTTCTCTGAAAGTAACCTAGAAGTAAGGCATGCACTGATAGAAGAGGTAACAAAAATAAATAAAATAGTTGGGAATGGTGGGGGCAGGGGTCCTTTTGGATGGAAAACAGATTACTTTACTTGTCTTACATACATTCTTTTGCACCAAGGCATTTGAAATCACATTAAACCAAGGGCTAGGTGTCTGATATACTTTGAGAAAAATGTTCAGGTGCTTGAGCATTTAGCTAACTGTGTCTTAGATCAAATTCTATATGCTGCAGTAAAAATCACTTTATTTCTTTTTAAAAACTTTACATGATCATTTCACAAGGAGAAAAAACAGGTAACAGCAGATCCAAGTTCTTGTTTAAATTGCTATTGTTACTTTTTATTGTGGAACTGGAATAGATGGAATGCCAATGCATGAAAGGTCAAAATATGAAATCAATTACCATATTTGTGCAGTTCCAATTTCTATGCAAAGCATATGGCTTTTTTCCGTCTTGTTTGGATAATTACTCCCTTGCCATTTCTCATTGCTGTTATTATCAGTGTTCTTTTCATACTTTTTTTTTTGTGTGTGTGGTGTGTAGGGGGACATGATATTATTATGTACTTTTAAAATAGTCTTCTGGCTTGATTGTACTGCATATCTGTTTATTCTAAAAATCAATAACTTTTTAAAAAGTGAATAAGATCAGAGAAAGTGAAAAACATAAGAAAATGTTTCAGAGCCTCAGTACAAAGATGACTATACAGTCTATTTGCTATATTCAATTTTTTACAAAAGGTCTTCATTATTGATTAGAATTATGGCATTTGGGGTATAGAACAAAAGGAAAAAGGCAATTAGTAACAACTAAAATTAAAATTACAACCCTTTAAATAGAAAATTCAAGTTAAGTTTCTGTCAAGATTCTCTCAATATTTAAGTGTATGTTTAAGTCAATTGCCTCATTTTATACAAAAACAAACACTTCAAGGAGGAGGAGTCAAGACAGCTGAGGAGTAGCACACTGAGATGCCATCAGGTAGCAGGAGATCAGCTAGATTAATCAAACTATTCCGAGCATCTACAAATCCAACAGGAGAGCAAAGAGAAGAACAGCAATTCTAGAAACAAAACATTGACCACTTTCTGAAAGGTAGAACCTGCGGAGAAGTGAATCCAAAGCCATGGGAAGATAGTCCATGGGGGATGGGGCCGGCACCCGCAAGTGGTGGAGTAATGGAGCACAAAATCAGAACTTTTAAAAGTCTGCTCCACTGAGGGACATCGCTCCAGAGGCTAAGCCAGGGTGGAGCCCACGTGGGGCAGTGTGGTCCCAGGTGCCACCAGGTTGCAGAAGGATTGGGGGTGTCTGAGTGTCGCAGAGCTTACAGGTATTAGAGTGGGGAAGCTGGCTACAGAGATGGAGCTGAGTGAGCTCTCAACTCGGAGTTACCTTAAACTGTGATCCTTGGTGTGCATAGTCAGACCACTGTTTTTTGAGCAGGGATCCCACAAGTGGCAGATCTGGGGACACCCCCCCTGGAATAGTGACAGGGATCTGCTGGGTTTGGAGACTCCAGGTGGAGCTGTGTGCCAGAGACAGAGATGCTTAGTCACAGGCTGGGGGATGTTGGAGCGTGGCAGAGGCCAGGGAGATAGGAGTGACTGAGCGCTTTTCTCCTGAGCTCTTGACTACTCCAGGCCGGAGATTGAGAGGTTGTCATTTTCATTCCTGTCCTCCAGAATTCTATGGAAAGTGGAAAATGTTCAGGGAACAAAAGCTCCTGAAAGGGAACCTGAGCAGTTTATTTAGCCCTGCCCCTGGCAAGGGCCGTGCAATTCTGCCTCAGGCAAAGACACTTGAGAATCACTATAACAGTCACCTCCCCCAGAAGATCAGCAAGAAATCCGGCCAAGACCAAGTTCACTTATCAAGAAGAATAGAATTCCAGAGGAAGAGAAAGCAAAGCATGGAATTCATGGCTTTCTTCCCATGATTCTTTAGTCTTGCAAAGTTAATTAATTTTTTTAATTTTATTTTTTTCTTTTTCTAATTTTTAGAAATTTTTACTCTTTCCTCTTTTAACGCTTTTTAAACTAGTTATTTTAACAATTTCTTTCATAAAAGAAAAATCTTTTTGAACCTTCATTATTATAGTCATATTTTATCCTTCATTGTATCTAACTTTATTTTTTGTATACACATACGGTTTTTTTCTTCTAAAAACTTTTGGGATACAACTTTTTCTAATAGATCAAAATATATCCTAAAAGTACAGGGCTTTGTTCTAGTCTCCAGCCTGAGCAAATTCTCTCCACTTTCTTTTTCCTTCTTATCCCAACCAACTTGTCGACTCCTTTTTTAGATTTTTTTTTTAAATGTTCATCTTTATAGTCATATTCCATTCCCTTCATCATGTTCACCCTTAATTTGTGTATGTGTATATTCTTTATTTAAAATCTTGGGAGGTAGTTTCTTCTAGGAGACCAAAAACTCCCAAAATTAAGTTAGTGGCTCTGTTTTATTCACTGGTCTAATATATATATATATTTTCTTTCCCCCTCCCTTTTTTTTCCCCTTTTAATTTTATTTTCTGAACTACTTTTTACCCCCCTTTCTTCCCTGCACGATTTGGGGTCTCTTCTGATTTGGTTAATGCATATTTTCCTGGGGTCTTTGCCACCCTTTCAGTATTTTATTCTCTCCTTCATATATTCTTACCTGGATAAAATGACAAGGCAGAAAAACTCACCACAAAAAAAAAGAACAAGAGGCAGTAACAAAGGCTAGGGACCTAATCAATATGGACATTGGTAATTTGTCAGATCTAGAGTTCAAATGATGATTCTCAAGGTGCTAGCTGGCTCAAAAAAGGCATGGAAGATACTAGAGAAACCCTTTCTGGAGAAATAAAAGCCCTTTCTTGAGAAATAAAAGAACATCTAACCAAGCTGAAATAAAAGAAGAATGTTGCAATAAAAAATGGAGGCTCTTACTGCTAGGATAAATGAGGTAGAAGAGAGAATCAGTGATATAGAAGACCAAATGACAGAGAATAAAGAAGCTGAACAAAAGAGAGACAAACAGCTACTGGACCATGAGGGGAGAATTCGAGAGATAAGTGATACCATAAGATGAAACATTAGAATAATTCAGATTCCAGAAGAAGAAGAAAGAAAGAGGGGAGCAGAAGGTATATTGGAGTGAATTATCATAGAGAATTTCCTTAATATAGCAAAAGAGAACAAGCATCAAAATCCAGGAGGTACAGAGAAACGCCCTCAAGATCAATAAGAATAGATCTGCACCCCGTGATCTAATAGTAAAATTTACAAGTCTTAGCGACAAAGAGAAAATCCTTGTCCAGCCAAGAACAAGAAACCTGTAACATTCAATGGTAAAAATATTAGATTGGCAGCAGACTTATTATCCACAGAGACCTGGCAGGCCACAAAGAACTGGCATGATATATTCAGAGCAAAAAATGAGAAAAACATGCAGCCAAGAATACTATATCCAGCTAGGCTATCATTGAAAATAGAAGGAGAGATAAAAAGCTTCCAGGACAAACAAAAACTGAAAGAATTTATAAACACCAAACCAGCTTTACAGGAAATATTGAAAGGGGTCCTCTAAGCAAAGAGAGAGCCTAACAGTAGTAGACCATAAAGGAACAGACACAATATACAGTAACAGTCACCTTATAGGCAATACAATGGCACTAAATTCATATCTCTCAATAGTTACCCTGAATTTTAATGGGCTAAATGTTAATGGCACAAAATGGGTAAATGGCACAAAAACAGACACATAGATCAATGGAACAGAATAGAGAGCCCAGAAATAGACCCTCAACTCTATGGTCAACTAATCTTCGACAAAGGAGGAAAGAATGTCCAATGGAAAAAACAAAGTGTCTTCAACAAATGGTGTTGAGAAAATGCAGAAAAATGAAACTGGACTATTTCCTTACAGCACACACAAAAATAGACTCAAAATGGATGAAGGACCTCAATGTGAGAAAGGAGTCCATCAAAATTCTTGAGGAGAACACAGGCAGCACCTCTTCAACCTCAGCTGCAGCAAATTCTTCCTAGACACATCAGCAAAGGCAAGGGAAGCAAGGGCAAAAATGAACTATTGGGGATTCATCAAGTTAAAATGCTTTTTGCACAGCAGAGGAAACAGTCATCAAAACCAAAAGACAACTGACAGAATGGGAGTAGGTATTTGCAAATGACATATCAGATAAAGGACTAGTATCCAAAATCTATAAAGAACTTATCAAACTCAACACCTTAAGAACAAATAATCCAGTCAAGAAAAGGGCAGAGGACATGAACAGACATTTCTGCAAAGAAGATATCCAGATGGCCAACAGACACTTGAAAAAGTGCTCCACATCACTTGGCATCAGGGAAATACAAATTAAAACCACAGTGAGATACCACCTTGCACCAGTCAGAATGGCTAAAATCAACAAGGAAATGACAGATGCTGGTGAGGATGCAGAGAACGGGGAACCCTCCTACAATGTTGCTGGGAATGCAAGCTGGTGCAGCCACTCTGAAAAACAGCATGGAGGTTCCTCAAAAAGTTGGAAATAGAACTACCCTACGACCCAACAATCGCACTGCTGGATATTTACCCCAAGGATACCTAAGGAAACAATGTAGTGATCCAAAGGGGCATGTGCACCCGAATGTTTATAGCAGCAATGTCTATAATAGCCAAACTATGGAAAACCCTAGATGTCCGTCAACAGATGAATGGATGAAGAAGCAGTGGTATGTATATACAATGGTATACTATGGAGACATCAAAAGATATGAAATCTTGCCATTTGTGACAATGTGGATGGAACTAGAGGGTATTATGCTTAGCGAAATACGTTAATCAGAGAAAGGCAATTATCATATGATCTCCCTGATATGAGGAAGTTGAGCGGCAACATGGTGGGTTTGGTGGGTAGGAAAAGAATAAATGAAACAAGGTGGGATTGGGAGGGAGATGAACCATACGAGACTCTTAATCTCACAAAACAAACTGAGGGTTGTTGGGGGGAGGTGGGTAGGGAGAGGGTGGTTGGGCTATGGACATTGGGGAGGGTATGTGATATGGTGATTGCTGTGAAGTGTGTAAACCTGGTGATTCACAGGTCTGTCCCCTTGGGCTAATAATACATTATATGTTAATATGAAAATTAAAAAACAATACCAACAAAAAAACCAAACAACAAAAAAACCCCAAACATTTGATCACTTTAAATTTTCTGTAGTGATTGTGTTTTGTAAAGTGTTAAGCTAAATTTCACCATAAATATTACTTAGCAATTAATATTTCAGTGGCTAAAATGCATTTTACCTGTTTCTTTTCTGTATGCTTTATCATGTTGGTCATTGGAAGTACAGAATTCCGTATTTCTTAGTTGTCCTCTTAATACTGTGAAGCTTATTTTCAGGATTTTAACAATTTTTTAAAAAGATTTTGTTTGTGAGAGAGAGAAAGTATGTACATGAGCAGCCGGCAGAGGGAGAGGGAGACGCAACGAGCCCAGTGTAGGACTTGATCCTAGGACCCTGGCATCATGACTTAAACTGAAGTCAGTGCTTAACTGATTGAGCCACCCTATTTTTAGGATTTTTTTTTTTAAACTTTAAGTTTTTATTTATTTTTAGGATTTTAAAAACTTTAGTTTATCTATTAACAGTGTAACTTATACACACACATATGATTGACTTTTTCCTTTTTTGCGATCATCCTATCCTTTGGACTAGTTTTTAAACAGTTATTTGAAGATTCATAAAATATTTCTGACAGTTTTGTTTTAAAATGTAACAAATCATACTTCTTTCAACAATGTGTGCAAGTATATTTTCCTACATTACCTCAAAATTACCATTTTGAAAAAGCTTCCAGCATGGTAAAAAGTTATCTATCATTTGCAATTTAATAATTTTCATTTCCTATTATTAAACATGATTTTATAACTGTTGGTCATCTGAACTTGCTCTTCTGTGAATTGCTGAGTCACTTATTTTATAGTTGTTCTCATGTACAGCTGGCCATTTTCTTACAATTTGTACAAAGCATATTGTGTCTTTGAAAAAATTAATCATGTTTGTACCTTGTGTGATATTTCAAATATATTGATTATTTTATAATATTTGCTTGTTGGCTTTGTCTTAAGCCTAATTTTTAATATAAAACATTTTTCATTTTAGTTAGTTGACTGAAAAAGCACATCGTTTCTTTTATAACATTACGATTTTACAGTCTCTGGGTTAAGAATGACATCCTTTCCCCTGGATTGTACAAATAGTGTTTTAGTAAACCTTGCAAAGCCTACGGTCATCTTGGCAGTAAACAGTGGATCTGAAACCAGACATTTATTTCCATGTCTTTTACATTTTATCAGACATCTGTTACTTGAATACATAAGCTAGTAATTAAAACAGACTTTCAGTTTCTAAGGAAGGAAAGAAGAAAAGGAGAGCAGGGAGAAATGGACAGATAATAGAGAACTTCAGACCATAAAATTAAAGTTTTTAATTCAAAACATATGTATCTGTTACATCTAGATTATTTTGAGAAACAAGTTGTGTTGTTAACTGTCATCAGCAGACCCATCAAGTGAAATTCAACACATTTCATAAAATTTTACTTTATCAATCAAAATTTCTAAAACAGCTGGTAATAATTCTACTTGAGAATGGAATTTGAGTGTGTATTTCAGTGCATATAGTAATGATGAACGAAAATGTAAAAGTGTATTAAATGTCATAAACTCTTTTAATAGCATCCTCCTGAAGATTTCATGGATTATACTAGATGGCAGCAGCTTGATGTGAAGCAAATTCTGAGACCATAATGTCTACCTGCAGGTTAGTTCACATACTGAATGGCAGTGTCTATGTCAGAGATGAATCTTATAATCATAGCTCTCTTGCAGCTTTAATTGAAGTCATACACCTATTTATGATAAGAAGACCTTGTCTTTTATTTTAGCTAATACCAAAAGAGTTTGAAAGTTTAAATTGTTCATTTTGTTTTATTGTATCTTTCAAGCTGTTCAGATTTCACTCAGTGGTATTCTTTCCTTTCCATCATAAGAATATGATGAGGAAAGTGGACATCCAATTAACCACTCACCTGACACCACACTTCCTCTTCAGAATATCTTAGCTTTGAGATACACTGAAGCTTGACTCTCATGACATTTCACTATCAAGCATTCAGGATTGCATTAAGGACATTAATTTCCCTGCCAGTCTCTCAAAGCAGTGCTTCTGAAATGTCCAGTAATACAGCAAATATTGTAAGAAGACCTGAACTCATTGTCATAACACATAAATGTTGTTATTCAGTCTGCTCTACTGTCGCAACCTGCAGTTCTGTATACTAGTGGCATTTATGCATGATTCTCTTTGTAACGTCATCACATTATGCTATATTAAAAAGAAAGGTAAAGAAAATATGTAATGCAGTTAAATTAAAAAAAATAGATTTATTTTAGGTAGATTGCGCACATTCGAGTGGGAGGAGGGGGAAAAAGGGATGGAAAAGGGAGAGAGTTTCAACCGGAATCCATGCTGAGCATGGAACAGACACGGAGCTTAATCTCATGACCTTGAGATCTTGAGCTGAAATCAGGAGTTGGGTGATTAACTGACTGAGTCACCCAGAAACCCCTGTAATGCAGTTAAAAGTTACAAAAAGCAAATTGTGTTTTCAGATTTCACCAGATGAAATACTTCATGTAAAAAAAGTATAATCTTTGGTGTTTTATTTATAAAAAAATAAGCATAGACATTTTAAAAATTTGCTCATCATTCCACAGAAGCATGCATTGTCTATCCTTATTATTTCAACTTTATTAAATAGTCATAAAAATTTTGCAAGTTTAATCTTATTTGTTCAAATATACTGTCTGTTTCTGAAGGCATACCTTCTGATTTTTATGTCTCTTGTGTCTCCCATGAGTTGTGTACAACTATATATATAGCAGAGAGTTAAAAACACTTAATTGATTTTTTTTCTTCAACAATTTAGAAATATAGATTTACTAGCCTCCAGATGACATAAATATTAGTGAAATGAATTAATACCTACCCTCAGAGAACATGCATTTAATAAGGAGGATATGACAGAAGCATACAACACATCCGTACACACTCATACTCACATATCTACCAAATAGAATTTAGAAGAAACCATCCACAAAGAGCTAAAAAAAAAAAAAAAAATGTTGAGCATTTAGAAAAGAGCTTAGAAACCAACTGAATAACATCAAGAAAAGTTCTATGAAGTGTAATTTAACATAGTTTATGAAAGTGTTTTACAAATGGTTGGAAGAAGAGGCTATTCTATACAGAGAAAATACACATCCAACAGTTTAAAAGTGTAAGCTATTTTCTTGGGAAAAATTAAGTAATCCAATTTCCTAAAACATAAGGAATATTCCCAGGTATAGAGTATAATATCTAAGAACTCATTACAAAGCCATAATCTTTGGTAGGCAGAGGAATGTATGCTTAAAAGTTGTTTTTAAGTAAGTTGTAGTGACAAAGCAAGGACCGTGAAAGCAAAAAAATATATTTGCAGCAAAATTGCAAGACTGAGAAAACCTCAAAACCCAATATTGCCAATATTTCCAGAGGCAACAGATCTGGCCTGGGGTCAGGGGGAAGGGGGAGGGGTGGAATCATATTAAAAGATCTTAGAAATCTCCAGGAATTAGTCAATATCTTAAGGAAGAACTACTAGGGGAATTCTAATACTTCACCTGTTGTGAACAAGGCAGAATGTATAGGATTTGAATGCCTGGTGAACAGAGAGATGATTTGGGAAGATCAGAGTGACTCAGAAGTAGAAGTTCCAGAAAGTAAAAGCAAAATGTCTGTTGTAGGAAAGTCTGAAAAGCTATCCTGGCCCACTCATCCCATCTGAAGAATTTTTTTTAATATAGATGAGTAAAATTCATTAAAATGATGTTACCACAAAATAAAAACATTCCAACATGAATTAAAAAAAAAAATTGAAAGAAGCAGTTCTATGAAGAAAGACCAGAAAATATGTGTAAAAAAATTCCGAGATAAAATGGCCAAATTGTAGGATGGCAAACAGGAACTTGCAGAACTCAAGAAACAAGTAGAAGAAAAACACAAAACCATTTGAGAAATAAAGACTAAATTAAAAGGAGCACAAAGGAGAATAGATCTTACACAAAACCAGTTACAGACAAGGATAGAATTAAAAACATTTAGTGAAGAAGTTATTTAAAGAAGTCAAGAAATCAGAAGACAGGTATAGAAGACAATCAGAGGGGATTCAAGATATAACAATAAAATGTTTACACTGAATTAAAATACATAGTATTTTAAATGGCATTATATTTAGATTGATCATTTCAATTTAACCTTTAACCAGTAATATCAATTCATTTGATCAATGTCCAGTGTGATTTACATATCTGTCCTGTTCATATTATTTCTCACAAAATTGTACCCATATCAGATGCTTAAATGTTTAGTCAAATACTAGATTTCTCAGTAATTCAAGCATCTCTAATAATCGTAAGCCAAACAAGTTGTGATCATTTGCTGGACATTAAGGATGTGATGTAATGAGCACTGGATATTATATAAGGCTGATGAATCATTGACCTCTACCTCTGAAACCAATAATACATTATATGTTAATTAATTGAATTAAAAATATGTATATATATATATATATATTTAAAAAATATATGTGGTCATTTGCTAGTTTAAATTTCAGAGAACTTTAAGTTTTATGACAGTCATGATTGTTTGAATTTGCTTTATATTTTAAATTTATTTCATTTTATTTTTGTTATTCATGTGTTTTATTGTATACTTTATATGATTTTCAGAAGTGACAGGGTAATAGGTGGCATATACTTTTAAAAAATATTCAGTACTTGTGGGGCACCTGGGTGGCTCAGTCATTAAGCATCTACCTTCAGCTCAGGTCATGATCCCAAGATCCTGGGACTGAGCCCTGCTTTGGGCTCTCTGCTCAGCAGGAAGCCTGCTTCTCCCACTCCCCCTGCTTGTTCCCTCTCTCGCTGTGTGTCTCTCTGTCAAATAAATAAAATCTTTAAAAAAATAAAAATTAAAAAATAAAAATATTCAGTACTTGGAATGTGCTGCTGAACATTGTAGGAGGTCAGTAGATGTTTGCTGATTTAATGAATAATGCATATTTATGGATTAAAAGATTTACATAATTCTTTAAGAACTCAGTGTAACCCTACTTTGTCATGTACACATGCACTATATACATTATACTTATCCCTTGCAAACTTTGGTAATTTGAACCACAATAAACAAAAATCATACATACATACACACATTTGTATGTGTGTATTTTTGATTAAATGAAATGATTAAAAATACTCCAGTCTGATTTGGTATTGAATTTTCTAGCATCTCCACATCAAATTTTGTAGGAATTCAGGCTGTACATGTTTATATATTTCAGAGACTTCCGTCTACACCACACCTGTGTCATTAACTTTTATCCTCTCCATAGTTTGTTCACTAACAGATTGTAATAAGAATCTTGCACTTTCAGGCATTATGCATCATTTGATTAGCCAGGTTGAATAAAAGAATACAGAGGTCATAATTTTTATATTAAATAGTGTGGGCTCATTATTTTCAGTGTCAGGTATAGTATTTATTAATGTCTCTGTAATTTTTTAATTGCTTTGCATTTTTTTTTTTTTTTTTTTGGTCTGTTCAGCAGCATGTTTCATGACTTCCCTACTTTAGGATAAATCTTGAATGATGCTGAAATATATCTAATTTGTTGAATATGCCTTCTCACTTCCATTGCCCATTCACATAATGTTCTTTCTGTTTGCAGTACCTTTCACAATTACGCACAGGCAAAATTTATGTTTAAAATGATACTTCTAAATGTCTTTCCTTCGTAACAAAGACACATTGGATCATTATTTTTCTTTGTTCCTCTCGTGCTTTTTGTATTCATTCAATAGAGTAATTGTCATGTTGAGTTACAATTGTTTCCTTGTATGCATCTTTCACACTTGATTTTAAACTCTTCAGTGATGTGAATGTTGTCATAATCTTTAGAAGCCTATTATTTTAGACAGTGCTCGGATCCCAATTGGTGCTCAATTAATGGTTGGTAATTTTTTATTTCTTTTTTATTTTAAATGAAACTAAATTCTCTTTCATCAATGAAATCCCAGTAAAGTTGTATTTAAAAACAAAACAAAACAAAACTCAAGTGTTTTGGATATACTGGCTTGTATTCCATAGTCCTCTGAGAACCTTATCTCAATGTCCTTTCCATTACAATGGTTCTCTGAGTAATGTGGTTTATCTTTGCTTTTTAAATTTCCTATATTTTTTTCTAGACAAGCCTGAGCAAGCTATTTCATCTCTCCATGTTTCACTTTCAGCTTCTATTAAGTAGGGTTAATAATAACACTATCATATAATTCGTAAGGATTGAATAATAAATTTATATATGTAAAGTTCTTAAAAAGAGTGTTTTATAATATGTTAATATATATGTGTTATGAAACATACATTGTATATATGTATATATATATATATATATATATATATACACACATACATACATACACACACATATAAATACCCCTAAAATGGTTCCTAGCTTATTATTACTATGTATAGCTGCTTTGTTGTCAATTTCCTGTTTTTGTCCTTGACTTTGTACAATGTCCAGATGGGAAAAAGACATTGTAATATCTCTTTGGAATGCCAACCCATCCCATATGTGGCAGTTCCTGAAAGTGACTACTTCCCAGTGCTGAGAGTTTTTCAGTCTGCCTACAACAGGCATGGTTTTTTTTTTTTTTTTTTAAAGCTCTGCTGCCAGTGATTAGGGCCATTCTTTAGAAACAGAATTAATATCATGCCAGCTCTTTCTGGCCTGCCAGGTCTCTGTGGATAAGTCAGCTGCCAATCTAATATTTTTACCATTGTATGTTACAGACTTCTTTTCCCGGGCTGCTTTCAGGATTTTCTCTTTGTCACTGAGACTTGTAAATTTTACTATTAGGTGACGGGAAAATTGGACAGCCACATGCAGAAAAATGAAATTGGACCATTTCCTTACACCACACACGAAAATAGACTCAAAATGGATGAAGGACCTCAATGATCGAAAGGAATCCATTAAAATCCTTGAGGAGAACACAGGCAGCAACCTCTTCAACCTCAGCCACAGCAACATCTTCCTAGGAACAACGCAAAAGGCAAGGGAAGCAAGGGCAAAAATGAACTATTGGGATTTCATCAAGATCAAAAGCTTTTGCACAGCAAAGGAAACAGTTAACAAAATCAAAAGACAACTGACAGAATGGGAGAAGATATTTGCAAACGACATATCAGATAAAGGACTAGTGTCCAGAATCTATAAAGAACTTAGCAAACTCAACACCCAAAGAACAAATAATCCAATCAAGAAATGGGCAGAGGACATGAACAGACATTACTGCAAAGAAGACATCCAGATGGCCAACAGACACATGAAAAAGTGCTCCATATCACTCGGCATCAGGGAAATACAAATCAAAACCACAATGCGATATCACCTCACACCAGTCAGAATGGCTAAAATCAACAAGTCAGGAAATGACAGATGCTGGCGAGGATGCGGAGAAAGGGGAACCCTCCTACACTGTTGGTGGGAATGCAAGCTGGTGCAACCTCTCTGGAAAACAGCATGGAGATTCCTCAAAATGTTGAAAATCGAACTGCCCTATGACCCAGCAATTGCACTATTGGGTATTTACCCTAAAAATACAAACGTAGTGATCCAAAGGGGCACGTGTACTCGAATGTTTATAGCAGCAATGTCCACAATAGCCAAACTATGGAAAGAACCTAGATGTCCATCAACAGATGAATGGATCAAGAAGATGTGGTATATATACACAATGGAATACTATGCAGCCATCAAAAGAAATCTTGCCATTTGCGACAACATGGATGGAACTAGAGCATATCATGCTTAGCGAAATAAGTCAAGCGGAGAAAGACAACTATCATATGATCTCCCTGATATGAGGAAGTGGTGATGCAACATGGGGGCTTAAGTGGGTACGAGAAGAATAAATGAAAGAAGATGGGATTGGGAGGGAGACAAACCATAAGTGACTCTTAATCTCACAAAACAAACTGAGGGTTGCTGGGGGGAGGGGGTTTGGGAGAAAGGGGTGGTATTATGGACATTGGGGAGGGTATGTGTTTTGGTGAGTGCTGTGAAGTGTGTAAACCTGGTGATTCACAGACCTGTACCCCTGGGGATAAAAATATATGTTTATAAAAAATAAAAAATTATATTAAAAAAAAAGAAACAGAATTAATCTCACATATTCCAGAAGCAATTTGTGGGGAATCACAAAATATATTTGCACCCAAGTTGTACTTAACAAGAAGTTTGATTTTAAAAGGGAAAATAAATCGGGAATTATTAAATTATCATTATTAATATTACTTGGTAGACCACATATGTTGTGGGCATGTCTGTGATCTAGAAACCAAAAACTTCATGTGGAATCATTGTTACCATTTAAGTCGTTTTGAGGAAATAAATATCTCTGATTCTGCTAAGAGATATTTATTTATAGACAAGCGGGTACAGTTGAGATGAAGGATGATCTGGCTTATCTGTAAAATATGTATGATAATACTTGTCTGTCAGAATTAAATATAGTTACAAATGCCTAATATATTTAATATTTAGGAAGGTATTAAAATATATAGAACTTTTTAAAACTACTACATACATATAATATGTATGAATAATATTATGAAATGTATATTTCATATATATGTGTGCGTGTATATATATACATACAATATACATACAATATACAATGTCTGTGTGTGTATATATACACATACACATATATATGTTATTTTTCTTGACTAATTCTTAGTTGTAAGACCTATATATAGAAGTTGAATTTGTTGGGATGCCTGGGTGGCTCAGTTGGTTATGCTGCTGCCTTTGGCTCAGGTTATTATACTAGGGTCCTGGGATCGAGTCCCACGTCAGGCTCCTTGCTCAGTGGGGAGCCTGTTTCTCTCTCTGCCTCTGCCTGCCGCTCTGCCTGCTTGTGTTCTCTCTCTCTCTCTCTGACAAATAAATAAATAAATAAAATCTTAAAAGAAAAAAGTTGAATTTGTCTAATATACTTCATATACATTTCCCCCTTTTGATTCATTACAATCCTGGATAATTATGTTGTATCATTTTCTCTAGTCATTTTCTTTTCAGTCTTTGATTATAAATGGATCTTGATGTTCACCTTTAGTATTTTTGCCTGTCTTTTGAGATCAGATCTTTTCCTTGAAATTGCATGACAGTTTGGATGTACTTGTGACTTGGAGACTAAGAAACCAGGGATGCATATTTTTTGTTTGTTTGTTTTTGTCATTGGAAATTCAGAAAGAATCACACTTACATCAGTAATTGATTATATTTAGATCCCGATATTTCTGCTGTGATGTAAAATTTCAGACATTAAAATTTCATCATTTGATTTAATCAAGTTCTTCTTTTGATAAAGATAATACATCTGCATTATCAGTAAGTTGCCTAGATAATTGAATATTATATTTTATGATAATGCTATTGAAAGTATTTTGAACTGTATGTACATTTAGTATTTATATAAAAATATCTTGTGAAAAAATAATTCAATGAACAATTATTTGTTCATTTATTTGATACATAATTTGTCAATTATCTACAGTATAACAGTGTTTGAGACACTGGAGTCCTTGTCAACAAAACAGATCACAAAATTTCTGCCCTCACAGAGCTTACGTTCTAGTGCAAATGTGATTATGAAAACATGTACATAATCACTTGACATTAAATTTACACGTGAAAGACATTGTTTTTATAGTCATCTTTTCAAAAGAAATATTTCAACAGGTAAAGAGTATTTTCCTTATACCTACTACTGCAGATATTTAATTCAAAAATTCTCCACCAAAATGTAACATTTTTTACCAATTAAATTCTTAAAATAAAAATTCTTTCACCAATTAAATTCTTACAGTGAATTCTATCAGCATAAAAAGATGTATATTCTGCGCTTCTGCCTTTGCTTTTGCCTTTGCCTATAATGTACTCCCTGAATATTTTAATGGATTAATTTCTCATTTCACTCACGTATTTGTTGAAATTCTGAGGGAATGTCTGTCCCTCTTTCTAATAGAGTTACCTACACACTATGTAGCCCCTACCTGCTTAATTTTTAAAAATATGTTTATTACTACCTGATCTATTACATAGTTCTTTGGTTACTGTCTTTTTTTAATCATATAGAATGAATGCTTTATGATAGTGGTCGATTTATTTGATGACCTCTGTATTCCCTGTTTCTGTAGCAGTCATGGGACCATTGTAGACCTTCAATAGATACTGTTAACAGTGCATTAAGGAAGGATGTACATAAATGAAATCTCAAATAGTGTATACAGGGAATTTGTACCAAATAACTATCTGAAACTATTCTGTTCTTTTTGGCCTAACAGTGATCTATTTAATATAAAAGAAGATTGTGTGGGGGCGCCTGGGTGGTTCAGTCGGTTAAGCAGGCCAAGATCCCAGCGTCCTAGGAGGGAGCCCCACATAGGGCTCCCTGCTTAGCAGAGAGCCTGCTTCACCCTCTCCCTCTGCCTGCTGCTCTGTCTACTTGTGCTCTCCTGTATCTCTCTGTTAAATAAATAAATAAAAATCTTTTAAAAAAAAGTAATTATAAAAAAAAGATGGTATGGTTTTCTAGTTACAACTTTTGGTATAAGTACTAAGTGAGCTCAGTTATTGCTAATCATTTCATAGTTTAGCTGCTTTTTTAACCTTTTAAATCATGTATTTATCATACACAAAGCTCATCAGAACAAATAGTCTACTTTAAGACAAATTTTTATAAAAAAAATTAGAGTTTTCCTTCACTATGTGATTTTACTTAACATTTAATCAATTAGAAAAAAAATAATAGTGTATTTTACAGTAGGATCCTGAATAATCTCATTTTTTAAGTCACAGGCTTTCCTTTAGTAATTATTCATAACCTTTGTCTTACCAGGAGAATTATAGAAGGAATATAGTTTAATCTAAATGTTGCCTCACACTTGATTGTTTTCATAGTATTTATCCACTTTACTATGGCAAACAAATGGAAGCAACAGCAAATATCTGATAAAAACCAAAAGAACAAAAGCATGGAAAGATTAATGTAGAGACTAAGCTCTGTGTAGTCTTTGTTCATTGTTTTTAGCCCAGTACATGGTACATAATGGTTATTCATTGAATATTCATTGAATTTTTGATGAATAATAAATATCTTCTAAATAGTATATTATGTAATAGCATGTTTTATAGGTTTAATTATATAATCAAATCTTAAAATACGTTTTTAGAAAAATATTCATGCTTTAATTTGTAGTGTTAATTTTCCAGTGACATGAAGATGAGATAAACTGAATCTTTAGGAGAGTCATTACATCACAGATAGCTGAACCCTATTATTTTATAGCTAAGAAACCACATATAGAGTGAGTAGAGTTCAGTGGAGAAAAATAAAAACAAAGCCAAAATACATGTGCTTGATTGACTATGTTAGGTATTTTGCAAACTCCTGAATCATTTGATACTTGATATAACTAGATTTATATTTCATGGGAAAGTAAAATGAAATAATTTAAGCTAAGTCTCACTGAAAATATTAACTTATGTTTCAACACAGTTGAAGAGGTATAAATATTAAACTGCAAAAAATTTAGTTACTAAAGAGAACCATCTGTATTGCCTTGATTCTCTTGATATCTAAACTTAAAGACGCTTTTAAAATACAGTTCGTCAAGATAATTGGTGTCCTCTTTGCTGTTCTTTTCTAGACATCTCTGTTTTTATTTTTACCTTAAGTTTCTGAATTTTTAAACATAGCCCTATTGACAGTATGAGATTTTACATACTTATTGGCAAGCATTATAACACTTTCCTGTATGTCATTTCCAGTAGTACAGCATTTTTTCGTCATGTTGAATCCTTAAAAGAAGTGATCCTATAACTAAGTGAAGTGCTGATTCAGTGGACATGAAATGTCAGTCCCCATATGACATATCTGTCACATTTGCACAAGCATTGGCTAATAGAAGGGAGGGAGTAGTTTATAGAAAGAATTGTTTCTAGGTTTTTAATTACTTTGTGCTGTCAATTTACAACTGCTAGAAAAAAATTAACAGAGTGCTCAGTTAACTAAAATGCAATAAAGAGGTAAAATGGAGGGGCAAATCCAGTTTTAATTGGTAGCCAGAGTAAGATTTTTTTCTAGAAAACTGTCAAATAATAATAAAAAAAATTGCCACACTGACAGATTTTATTATAGTACATAACTGCCAATCACATGTAATGGAGAATAACATAATGTATCTGCTAAAATAAGATTGGTAACAGATTATATCCTTCAAAATTTTAGTGATACAGAAATGTATTTTCCTAAAGACCATGCTGAAAATGGTTATTTTATTTGAAATTTTATGTTTGTAAACAAACATTATGTTTCCCTGACAAGAATGGGTTTGGAATGTTCCAAATGAGTTTTTAAATGTACAGTATTTGTAGTTTGTAATTTCTCAAGGGAAGGAAGACATTCCTTTTGATTTTAGGCAAATGATAAACAAAGGTTATCCACAAGAGTTGCCCAGCTATTTCTAGAGTCACTAATACCTTTAACTTTGAGAATAATCATTGAGGTAGAGGAATGTGTTGGAAAAAATAATAGATTGCAATCAGCTTAGAGCTCTAATTTAGTATCTGTGGGCAGATAATTTACATGAGCATTAAAAAGGTACTTCTACTAGATAAAGTGCTAATATGTCCTTAAAATTTCATGATTCTCAAAAGACTAAACCATAAATATAAGCACTTGTGTGACGGTTTCCTTAAGTAAATCTATTCCTGTGATATCAGATTATTCCATGACGATCAGAGTTTGTATTAAGTGGTATTGTAAAGTTATACTTGAATTGCAAAAACTTATCTTCTGCTTATTGATAGATTAAAAGTTGTATCTCTGCTATTTCCTTCTTTATAATTGTTAAAACATAAATGTCCATCATCTGTAGGTTTTTGTTTCGATCTACCTTTGTCAGCTCCTTCCCCTCTACTCTCACCCTAAGCTAACTTCGCTCTTTTCCTTTTTGTTTCACTTTTAAGAGCCATATAATTACTTGGCATCACTCTTTTATAGAATGTTAACAATAAAAATATGAAATAAAAACAATAAGCTTATAAATTTAGAGTGATAAATATCAATAAAATCAGTAATGTATAAAATTCCTATTAAAATTACTTGAGAGGAGAATAGAACTATTTGTGAAAAAAATTGATTCAGTGTGGCATATTTGAAGAATAAGACAAGGTTTAACATCAGTAAGTCAATCTAGTTTACCTTAGTGATTATGTTAAGAATCGTAGAGAATTCCCATCTAAAAAGAATAAAATATTTTTAAAAGTTTTTTTTTTCAAAGGATATAAATTGACTTTTGTCATAAAATGTATATTTATACATATGTAAATATGCATACATACCTGAAAAATGGAATATGCATAAAATGCAAGTATCTGAAGAAATCTCTAAATCTGTTCAGAATTTGTCACAGTATTTGGTAATACTTACAGTGATTTTTGTTGTTGTTGTTTATCTTGCTATTTTTGCCATTTGTTTTGTAAAACTCCATACTAAAACCTTTTTAAAACATTCCAGTTGTTTTTATGATGTTTAATAGTTTTTAGGATTTTTCTAGGTTAATACATAATGAGTATTTGAATATAAAGAAATTCAATATTTGTTAGTGGTTGAAAAAGTTAATAAGGCCACTGGAATTCTGCCCAGAACCCTGGGCACTTTCTCAGGTTGATATCGAATGTCCAGTTTATTACATTCCTCACACTGTACTAAGAGCTTTGTACACATTATACTCACAGCTGTTGTGGTTGGTAGGTGTTAGTATTGTTACACAGAGGCATACCTTGTTTTATCGTGCTTTCCTTTATTGCACTTTGTAGATATTGTTTTGTCACAAATGATGGGTGTGTGGCATTGAGCAGGTCTGTTGGTGTCATTTTATCAAGAGCATTTGCTCACTTTCATGACTCTAGAGTGTCACATGTTGGAAAATCTTGTAATATTTCAAGCTTTTTCATTATTTATTTATTTGTATGGTGATCAGTGATCTTTGATGTTACTATCGTAATTGTTTTGGAGAGTTGCAAACCACCCATAGAAGGTAGCAAGCTTGACTGATAAATGTTGTGTGTGTTCTGGCTGCTCTACTGACCGGCGCGTCCCCATCTCCCTTTCTCTCCTCCTTGGGCCTCTCTATTCCCTGAGACAGAGCAATATTGAAATTAGGCCCATTAATAACCCTCCTGAGTGTTCAAGTGAAAGGAAGAGTTATGTGTCTCTCACTTTAAATCAGAATCTAGGTATGATTAAGCTTAGTAAGTAAGGCGCCTTGAAAGCTGGGATAGACCAAAAGCTTGCATGTTAGTCAAGTTGTGAATGTAAAGGAAAGTTCTTGAAGGAAATTAAATGTGTTACTCCAGTAAACATGTGAATGATAAGAAAGCAAAACAGCCTTATTGCTGATGTGGAGGAAGTTTTAGTGGTCTGGATAGAAGATCAGATCAGCCACAATATTCCCCTAATCCAAAGTCTAATTCAGAGCAAGGCCCTGTCTCTTCTCAATTTTATGAAGGCTATGAAAGGTGAGGAAGCTGTAGAGACAAAGTCTGAAACTAGTAGAGGTTGGTTCATGCAGTTTAAGGAAAGAAGCTATCTTCTTCTTTCCTTAAAAGGAAAGACGAAGCACCAAGGGCTGATGTAGACATTATAGCAAGTTGTCCAAAACATCTAGCTAAGGTAACTAACAAAGATGGGTACACTAAACAACAGACTTTCAGTATAGACAAGTAGCTTTTTTGGGAAGGAGATGTCATCTAGGAGTGCCTAGCTAGAGAGATGTCCATGAATAATGCCTGGCTTCAAAGCTTGAAAGGACAGGCTTCTCCTTAGGGATTTAGGGTACCTGCTTACGTTAAGTTGAAGCTAATGCTCATTCACCATCCAAAAATTCTAGGGCCCTTAAGAATGATGTTAACTCTACTTTGCTTGTGCTCTGTAAATGGAACCACAAAGCTTAGATAGCAGCACGTTTGTTTACAACATGGTTTACTGAATATTATAAGCCCACTGTTGAGATCTACTGCTCAGAGTTGCTTTTAAAATACTATTGCTTGTTGACAATGTGCTTGGTCACTCAAGAGCTCTGATGAAGGTGTACAGTAGGGTTAATGTTGTTTTCATGTCTGCTAACACAAAATCCATTCTGTAGCCCATGGATCAAGGAGCAATTTTGACTTTCAAATCTTACTAATTAAGAAATACATTTTAGGGGCTCTGGGTGGCTCAGTCTGTTAAGTGTGTGTCTTTGGCTCACTTCATGATCTTGGGGTCTTGGGATCCAGCCCCGGGTTCAGGAGGGAGCCTGATTGTCCCTTTCCCTCTGCCCCTCCCCCCTTCTGCTTGTGCTCTCTCTCTCAAATGAATAGATAAAATCTTTAAAAAAATGCATTTTATAAAAGGCTTTAGCTTTAGCTACCATAGATAGTGATTCCTTGATCTAGGCAAAGTAAATTGAAAACCTAGCAAGACTCACCATTCTAGGTGCCATTCAGAACATTCATGATTCATTGAAAGAGTTTGAAATATTTATAGAAACAGAGTTTGGAAGAAGTTGATTTCAACCCTCATGGATGATTTTGAGGGGGTCAAGACTTCAGTGCAGGAGGTAACTGTAGATGTGGAAAAAACTGGAGAATTGGAAGAGGTGCCTGAATATGTGACTGAATTGCTGCAATCTCATGATAAAATTTTAAAAAAATGAGGCATTGTTTCTTATGGATGAGCAAAGAAAGTGAGATGGGATATATACTCCTTATGAAGGTGCTGTGAAGATGGTTGAAATGCTGAAGTATTTAGAATATTACATCTGCTTAGTTAATAAAGCAGTGGAAATTAGTTGATAAAGCAATGACTCCAGTTTTTTTTTTTTTTTTAAGATTTTATTTATTTATTTGACAGAGAGCATAAATAGGCAGAGAGGCAGGGAGAGAGAGAGAGAGGTGGGGGAAGCAGGCTTCCTGCTGAGCAGAGAGCAAATGCAGGGCTGGATCCCAGGACCCTGGGATCATGACCTGAGCTGAAGGCAGAGGCCTTAACCCACTGAGCCACTCAGGCGCCCCAGTGACTCCAGTTTTGAATGAAGTTCTGCAATGGGAAAAGGCTATCAAAGGCATCACATGTTATAGGGAAATCATTTGTGAAAGGAAGAGTCAATTGATGAGGCAGAACTTCCCTGTTTTGTTTTAAGAAGTTGTCACAGCCATGCCAGCCTTCAGTATAATTTTTTTTTTGTCTAGATGAAAGGAATCACTACCTGTGGCAAGTTAAAGCCTTTTATAAAAGGGTCTCATTGTATGCTTTCTCTGGAATTATTTAGGCCTTGTATTAACAATTTGTTACCTCTCATCTCCAAATTATTCTCCAAATCATCTTTCATCAACTTCTCTGAATATAGAGCAGCTGAAACAACTTCACACTTTGTCACTAGAGGATACTATAATGAAGAAAGGAGTTTTCTTTCTGGGTTCAGAGTGCTCCTTTCAAGGGCTCCTGAGCCTCTGGCTTATCTCACTTCTGGTTCCTGCAGTGAAGAGTTTCTCTAGCCCACCTGGCTAGCGGTGCCCCGGATATGCCCTCTGGTGGCCTCAGTGTAGTGCTGAAGACAGGCACTTCCCTATGAACAGTGTCTCCTCCGTCTGGGCAATTTTATAATGCATTCTGAGCTGTGGCATCTCCCTGTGGATGGCTTTCCTTCGGAACTTCAGAGGACAATTTTTAGAAAGCTCTGGAGGCCAAATACGATAGTGACTCCACCATCCAGCAAGCCACTACCTTTTATGCTTAGAAGGATGGTGGGTTCTCTCTTTGGGGCTCAGCCCTATAGGTGATAGTTGCTCCCTGGATTTACTTCACATGTATTCTTTAGAGTTCTCTTTACTTTTAATAGCTAATACTTTGTTATTAAAATTTCCTGTTACAGTTAATAGTTCCTCTTTGTAAACTTTCCTGTTCAAATCATTGTGTTTTCTGTCTCCTGGTGGGATATCCTGACTGATAAAGGCCTAATTAGCTTAAGAATGATTAATGTAGTAAGAAATAGATTAACATTATCTGCAATGCTATATATGGTAAAAGATATAGTTTTTAAATTTTTTTTTCTAATTTAAGATTTTTTCTAAAGATTTTTATTTATTTATTTGACAGAGATCACAAATAGGCAGAGAGGCAGACAGAGAGAGAAGTGGGGGAAGCAGGCTCCCTGCTGAGCAGAGAGCCAATGTGGGGCTGGATCCCAGGACTCTGGGATGATGACCTGATCCTACTAAGGCAGAGGCTTTATCCCACTGAGCCATCCAGGTGCCCCTATATGTAAAAATATGTATATTTTTACTCTCATTTATTACTGTTCAATCTTTCCCCTGGCCCCTTGAGAAAGGAGTCTGAGAAAGAGCCTGTTAGTTGCCTGTTATTAATAGTCATCTGAATGTCTTCCTTAGCAAGAGAACTCTGTGTTTTTGAGGTGGAAACATTGTCTTCCAGAATAAAAAGTTTATATTTACTAATCTTCTTAGAATGACTGTGTAAATAAAATTTGGCCAATACTTGTATAAAATGTCCCTTAAGAGGAGCTAACCTGAGAGGGACTTTTTTTGTACCTGTTTGCCTTTCCTTTGTCTTCTGATCTGCAACTAGATCTGATGGCCACAGCTGCTAGAGTAGTTATCTTGTATCACTAGGATCATTTCACAGAAAGATACAAGCCTTTACTGTTTATTTACTTTTAAAACCTTTACTGGTTTTTACTGCAATTAAACCAGTTCTCACAACTTTTAACTTAGGCTACGATTTTGTTTTTTGTTTTTGTTTTTGTTTTTTTTTTTAGTTGTATGTGTTTAAATTTAAGCTCAACTAATACAGACTGATTACTTTTGTTTTTTTATTCTGGCGTTTCTCATTTGTCTGGCCTAATATCATACTAGAACACCAATGTTATGATAAAATCAAATAGAAGGAAACTATGCACGAGTGTCAGATTTTATTTTCCATATTTGTTTGTAGTAGTCAGTAATTTTCTGAGGCTTTGTTAAGCACTCTGTGCAGAGTACTGCCACCTGCAAAAGAGCAGTCATGGAAGCATCAGAGTACATTAGGAAGGAGGTA
The DNA here is from genome assembly GCF_022355385.1 of Mustela nigripes. Lineage (NCBI taxonomy): Eukaryota > Metazoa > Chordata > Mammalia > Carnivora > Mustelidae > Mustela > Mustela nigripes. Next base: position 122,482,015 of record NC_081561.1, on the reverse strand, counting down.
TTGTTACATTCATAGGTGTTTCTGCTGTTTCCACTCATAACTATCTTTCGTGGTCTTATTTTCAGCCATTTTCTCTCTGGGGTTTATGCTGGGGTTTATTCTCTTTTTCATAGAAATGATTTCTTCCGCTTGAGCTACTGAAACATATCTGACATCAAAATAACATATCATTCACTTGTTTAAAGATCTTAAAAAGGACTCCTTAACATTTGGGAGATTATAATATCACAATTTTCTAATATTTACCACTGAAAAACATTTTGTCCTATTTTGGTATTTACAGATTTCAAAGAGAAATAGGGGGGATTTGACTTCCAGTGAGGATGTAGGAAGAATGTGAATAACGTTTATTTTGTTGGTAAAAATAACAAAAGGAAATGGATAAAATAAAAATCATACTTTTCAAAAAAAATACTTGTCTTTGAGGTTATGAAAGTCCTGAGCTTAAGGATGGTACGTTAAACTACATTCTATAGATAGACAAATATTTATAGGTGGCCTGTGGGAACTTTCATACCTGAGGGCTATTGCATGATTAGGGTTTGGATAGGAAGAGAAATAGACCTGAAGAGGCTTTGTAGTCTCTTGTAGGAAGGAATACGCAAGGATTTTTAATATTAGTATGATTGAAAGATCAAGTGAAATCTGGAGGATCCCCAAAGGGCAAAAATTAATTACTCAGTCTGATAATGAGCAATCTTCCCTGACCCAGATCCCAGAAATTTGCCAAGAAAACAATACTGGAGGGGGATTGAGAACATAAAATACATATACCCCTGGACAGTCTTAAAGAATTTGGGAGTTTAGGGCCATGCTAGAGTTTGATTCAAAGTAGAATCAAACTACTGAAAATTGTATACATGAAACTAATAATACCATTATGTCAGTTACACTGGAATTAAAATTAAAACAAAAAAGGAAAACTATTGCAAACTGCAAGTCAAACATTACTCAGCTCAAATATTGGCAAATATTTGATATGCAACAATATTTGTGTCCTTGGCATTGGCAGTATAGGAGATTGTTAGGCTGAGCAGAAGGAAATTTTAATATTGAAACACTAGTCTGCTTCAGTTCAGTTTGACTCTGAGAGAAATCTGAAGATCAGCCCCTTATATTAATTACCAGAGATAGGAAAGTTTTGTGCTCTCTTGTGGGGAGGGGGATAGAGGAAAAAAAAGAAGTAACAAATACATTCTTAATTTTCCACTCTTCCTTTAAACATAGTATCTAAAGTAGAATAAAAATAATAGAAATGTAACAAAATGGAACAGTTTGACTCTTTATCAAGAGAAAAATTAGTCACTAGGAAGCGACTCAAGGTTGTGTAAATATTAGCAGACAAGAACTTTAAAACAACTCATAAATAGGTGTAAGAGTTTTCTAAAAACAAAAAAAAATCACAGGTTCTGGGCTGGAAATTTTCAGGAGAGAAATGGAAATGCTAAGAGAGTTTATAGAATAGAGAATATAATGTTCAAAATCAAATATTGAATAACTTTAGTTGCATAAAAATTAGTGATTTGAAGACAGTTTAATAGAAATTAATTAAAATGAGGCAAATTTAAAATATCAAACATCAGGGACCTATGGGGAAAATATCAAGGGCTAAATAGATGTAATTGAGGCCTCAGGAGAATTGGTAGAGAAAAAAGTGGAACAGAAAAAAAATTTTAAGACCTAATGCTTTCATATGATTTTAAGTTTTAAAGAACATACCCATAGATTTAGGAAGCTCGATAAACTCAAGTAGGATAATATAAAAGAAAGCAAACATAGGCATACTGCTGAAAACAAAAGATGAAAAGAATCTTAAAAGTAATCAGAGAAAAGGACACATCTCCCACAGGAGCGCGGTGGAGGCGGAGGGGAAGGATGCAGGAATGATGACAAGTTTCTCATCAAAATAAATAGAAGTTATGAGACCATGGAGTGACATTTAATACTGAAAAGAAAAAGAAAGAAGTCACTTTAGATTTCTATATCCAGCAAACACCAACTGATATTTTAACATATGGTAAACATTTTAGTTCTTATTGATCAAGATATTTAAAGTATTCCATATATAGTTTTGACCCTCTTTTTTTATTCATGTAAGTGAGAAGAAAAATCTCTCAACCCCTTCAGTTCCTCCTTTTCTCGTTGTATCTCTTCTATAGAGATAACTAATCTGATTGAGCCTGACTCTGACATTGAATTGGTCGATAGTGATTCTGGGATAAGGCAGAACATGATTCTCTATGTCAAGTCTATTTATTCATTAGACTAGAATGGTACTATAGCCAGGCCCTGGCCATTTTGCTTCCTCTCTCTTCAGCTTCAGTCCTACTTATATTCATTTATTCAAGCTGGCATCATGTTCACATTATCTCTTTCTTTCACATGGCTTCTCATTTAGAGAGATGGAGGGCCTAGACAGATCTGGGGCAGAAGCTGACCTCATGTTCAGAACAGTCCTAGGTCAAGCTTTGGGTTCATACAAGATTTTCCAAAAAACTGAATGGGGTTCAAATCTAGTCAATAACAAAATGATCCTGGCCCTTTTGGAGATCTCATTGGGAATGTGTTGACTTTGTTAAGGCAGAATCTTACATTCTTGGGTGCTGTCACCAAAGAATCATTATGTATTGCTATAGTGGGCAATCACTTTAGCAATAGAAACAAAAGCCCACAATTATACATAGAAATCTGTTGAATAATAAATGCACTGAGTACATATATCCTGAGTACTGAATACTAGTTTAGTAAATTTACCTTAAAATCACTTTGTACAAAATTGTGATCAGTTTTAATTTGGATTTTAGCTTTTTTAATCTTTTTAAAGATTTTATTTATTTTATTTGACAGACAGAGATTACAAGTAGGCAGAGAGGCAGGCAGAGAGAGAGAGAGAGGAGGAAGCAGGCTCCCTGCTGAGTAGAGAGCCCAATGTGGGACTCGATCCCAGGACCCTGAAATCATGACCTGAGCCGAAGGCAGCGGCTTAACCCACTGAGCCACCCAGGCGCCCCTGGATTTTAGCTTATTCATAGCTTTTTCCTAACCATTATTCCAGTTAAAATAAAGTTGTAATTGGCATTTTTAATGCATCCCTAATAAAATATTAATAATAATGACTGAGGTATTGTAAATCCTGAAGTATTCTTTGAATTTTATAAAAAAGATTAAGTTGCATTTAGCATAGTTTTCGTGTTGTTAAATAAGTAATATACAACTAATGACATTTTTAAAAAGGAAACTACATTCTGCACATTATTAGATTATTTGTTAACTATGCTTAATTTTCTTATTGTCCTAATAAAATTAACTTTATTATAAATTTAGGAGAAAAATGAAAACGAAGAGGGGCAGTGAGTGTTATCTATAATCCATCACCCCAAAATTGAAATTTTTGTTGCAAAATAACACTTAAATGTAAAAATGAGATGATTAGGAGCTTAAAGAGGAAAAAAAATCAAATTTTTTGATAAACGTCGAGGTATCACATACTATGCATTTGCAGGTTAGGTAGCTTGGATTATTTTCCAAACCTAATACCCATAAAACGCTCAATGAAATTAATAGACCTATTCATTTCAATGGGAATATATTACACTGAGAATGACTCCATGAATTCAGTATAGATGAATGGCTAGCATCTCGTTTTGTTCACTTCTAATGCAATAAATATTTGGTGCTCACTGAGTAGCTTACAAGAAGAAAGCAGTATGTAATATAGATATTTAAGAAATCTTATCCATACAAGGGGATATTCAGTTTTGATTTTTATAACTGAAATAGACTTTAGGTTACTCTTAGAATAGTCCACTTACTGAAATGTTGTCTTAGAGTTCTTTGGAGTGGATAGACATATTATTTTTACTAAGTCTCAATATAACACAGCACATAGAAAGTCTTGCCCACGAGACAGTGTTTTTGCCGGACAGAGTACATCTAGAACAGTGTGATGCTTGATATATAAATATTATTGAATAAAAGAATAATGTGGCTGAATCAAATCTATGCTTTTTTGTCTTCTACAGTACCATCCTGGATCTGGTCATCAAACAAACATAAAAGCAACCCCAATAATGCTATATAGTAGATTCCAGTTAGGGGGAGGTGAGGCTATAAAATTTTCTAAACTTTCAGAATACATTCATAATGAGAACTATTTTGATTATATCTTTGAATCCCATTAGGACGTGTCAACTTTTTACAGAACTGTGTTAGAAAAGAAGGAAGATGTATGAACTAAAAATCCACATGACGTAAACAAATCAGTTCTTTAGAATATCATATGGAAAAAGGAATTTGATATTAAACTTACTGGAAAAGAGTGATGATAAATACAAAATGCATTTTCTTGGCTTAAATCTTGGCAGAACACTTATATTTGCCTTTCTGGGACACTGTTATTTTATTTGCAAACTTGTTATTAAATTTGCAAACTAGAATAACCCAATGAGGATGTAAGTAATTGACATTATTATTAATATGCAGTTTACTATAACTTACCTACTTAGAGGAATTGTTGCCAGAAGTTTTCAACTAAGTCAGATGTGTCACATTCTTTACATGATTTACTGTCAAAATAAGTTAGGATTTCAGAGCATTCTGTCCAGTAATGAGTATCCCTGGTTTAAGTAGGTTTCCCTGTGAATATATTCAGAAGGCATGGAATATAAGAGACTTCTACACAGTGGCCATGTTAAGTCATAGCTCATGTGTGTAAAACTAGTTCTGTGTTTTAGGGGTATACACGAAAGAATAACAATCATATCAGAGACCACAGAAGGCCTTTCTTCTTTAACATTCAAAGGAAATTAAATTCATTGTAGCTGCTGTTTGTGGAGAGTAAAATAAATGGGAGATCAATAAATGCACTAGGAAAGTCCACTGGTTGTGTGTGTGTGTTTGTATGTGTATGCTAAGTCTTTAGAAAATTAATTTAGAAATGGAATTATTAAAATTTTATGAGAGAATTACTTTAACATTTTTACAGTATTAGAAGGCCCACGATTGAACATGCAATTTGAGGTTTAGCTACTGCTTCATATCACCAGCTGTTGCTTTAGACCGTGTTCTTTACTCCAGGATTCCAGGTAAAACAGCATCATGGCCTGTATACTGCTTCTCTAAGAAGGTCACAGATGTGGGTCAAATAAGAATTCCCAAATCATCTAAGGAAAGTGTTATAAGTCCCTCCTTTAAAAGGAGATGTTATTTATTAATCCCTTGAAAGTTACTTTTACCCTTTTGTAAATAGAATGAATATTAAGAATGGACTCAAATTTTATTTTCCTTAAACTCTCAACAAACTGTATGTATGATATTTTTTTTTCTTGTCATGTGGTTTGTTTTTGTAAGGATACTGATAACTCGGGACGCCTGAGTGGCTCAGTTGGTTAAGCAGCTGCCTTCGGCTCAGGTCATGATCCCAGCGTCCTGGGATCGAGTCCCACATCGGGCTCCTTGCTCAGCAGGGAGCCTGCTTCTCCCTCTGCCTCTGCCTGCCATTCTGTCTGCCTGTGCTCGCTCTCTCTCCCCCCTCTCTGATAAATAAATAAAATCTTTAAAAAAAAAAAAAAAAGGATACTGATAACTCCCCTGGCCCCTGCTCTTCCCCGTGCAGGTGATGTATCCACGTGACATAATCCTGACTAGAGCACATCACATGCAGTGCAGAGACACCTGGAAACCATAACTGTATTATGGATCCTAAACTATGCAAGAAACTGTCTCCAGCCAGCCCCATGTTCATGTAACTGCAATTCAGATTATCACCAGCCCATTATCAGTGCTCAGAGACTGAATTTTTCCTAACATGAGACAAAGCCAGCCAGCAGTCTTTTGTCTTTACAGGACCTACCACATTCTTCTCCCTAGGAGCCTGTTACTGAGGTTTTACCTGACACTGTGCAAACAGGATTCCCACTTAACAGTAAAACATCTTCACAAAGCATTCCATTTTTTGGTATCTGATTAGAGACCAAGAGAAACAGTTGTAAAGACCTCAGTTGGGGGCAAAACAAAATCATTAGAGATACAAATTCATAGCTGAAAGTGACCAAGACAACTGTTAGCCTTCTGGGAATTTATAGGTGCCTATTGGTCTCATGTTTTCTCACAGGCTACAGGTGGGAATGTGGAGCACATGTTCTTTAAGATGCAGTGTTACTCTAGTTGACATCCAGAACTAAAAAGAGTAATTACTTCCAAAAAATAGGAAAATGTTTCTTTTAAAATCTCATTTATTTATTTATTTATTTACTACTTTATTTATTTATTTAGTGTGTTGCGGGGGTGGGGGTAGAGGGAGAGAGAGAATCCCAAACAGATTCCATGCACAGCACAGAGTCCAACATACGGCTTGATCTCAACCCTGAGATCATGACCTGAGCCAAAATCAAGAGTGGGATGCTTAACCCACTGAGCCACCCAGCTGCCCCTCTTTTTTAATCTTTGGAGTTTACCTTACTGAAATATAAATTACATATCATTTGAAAAATAGAATTGTCAGAGGAAGGAAAGACAAGCTTTTCCAAGAAAGAAATGCCTCACTGCCAAGTATTTGAAGTATCTTTTGAAAATTGGAACCTCTCCTGGCACTTTACCTTACCCCTTCATTTAAGGGTTTAAGAAATACTGGATGATAGATATGTTTACCACATAAGTAAATAATCAAAAAATACTAGAAAATGGGGCATTTTATCAAAAAAGGTCAAGGTTGGTGATATCTCTTAACACCACTGCTTTAGGTTATTCTGGGAAAGCTGGAATTCATGAGAAATTTGTGACATGCCATTTTTGCTAACATTGTGTGACTATTAGAATCTTGTCAGGGTGATGCAGGGGAAAGCTTTCCAGAATTGCTCTTTTTACACACCAGTGGCCTTCTTCCCCATACTCTCTCCCTTTCAGTGAGGGAGATGTAGAGAAGAATTAACTAAAGAGGGAATCTGATCATGAAATTTTAGTTGATTGATGATATCCAGGCAACACAGATGCCCTTTATAAAGTATCTGGGCACAGTGTGTAACTGATATTCTCCCTTTGGTTTAAAGCCAGAGGCAATAAATCTATTTAATATCTTTGAGTTTTATGGGTTTCTCCTGAAGAATTTCTCCTATACTAATGATGTCTTAAGTGTGTGCTGTTTTCTTACCTCACACTCATTTAAGCTTTATATTTCAATAGTGAGTATCTTTTATTACTCAATAATGGATGAAAGCAGTAGCTGGAAGTGTTTGTGGAAATATATATTTTTGTATGAGAAGTGTCTATCAGCTTTCCCTTCTATAACTGAATCTAGCAGATAGCATTCTGTATTTCAGTTAGCTGGCAGGAAGATTCAGAACTTTCCACTTTCTCCTTCAAATGCTGATTTAGAAGAGCTGAAGGTACTTTCTCAGGGCGTGCATCCTTCACAAACTGTGAGGACCTGCCTGCACCTATCTGTTCCTTGAATGTACACCTATAATAAAAAAATTCTCCTAAAGTTTATATAGGATATTAATATTTCTAATGCCTAGTGATAAGTTTGGATAAAATTTGAGTGTGTCTCTAGCTTTTAGAAAAACAGAGTATTCTTTTTATAGGCAGGTTCTTCAAGTCAGCTTTTGGCAGATTGGAAAAACATTTGGGTATGTTTGAAGTTCTTCTCCTGGGGAAAAAATATTCAGTGCTATTGGTTTTCAATAATGTAAGTGGGAAGTTGCTTTCTAAGGAGAAGGAGTTAGGCTTGGGCAATCTACAGAAAGTAAGGCTTTCTTCTGTATGGAAAGAAGTTAGGTAAATCGGGTTAAGCATCTAACTCTCAAGCTCTGGAATCCCTTCAAAAAGTTTACATTTGCAACAGCGTGGATGAAACTACAGGGTATTATGCTGAGTAAAATAAGTCAGTCAGAGAAAGACAAAATCTCCCTGATATGAGGAATTTGAGAGGCAGGGCGGGATGGGGAGGGTCATGGGCGGAAGGGAGGGGAAAATGAAACAAGATGGGACAGGGGAGGGAGACAAGCCATAAGAGACTCTTAATCTCAGGAAACAAATTGAGGGTTGCTGGGGGGGGTGGGAGAAGGGATAGGGGGGCTGAGTTATGAACATTGGGGAGGGTAAGTGCTATGGTGAGTGCTGTGTATTGTATAAGACTGATTACTCACAGACCTGTACTCCTGAAGCAAATAATGCATTGTATGTTTAAAAAAAAAAAAAAGTTTAGATTGTTGGCCAGAACAGGACAGCAACTCAGCTTCATCTTTGAATATCCAGGAAGACCAGATAAATTTGCTGCATGTGGCTAAGAGTAGGGCGTGACTAGTGCTCAGTCTTTTTAAACTGGGAAGGGTGCTTTGTTTATGTGACAAAAACTTGATAATCTTCATAGACTGTTACTCTTAATATCTGCAAATAGAAAAGATATTGCTATGAATTCAATAATGCTTTTAAATAAATGTGATTTTATTTATCACAATATTATTTATAGACATTCACAAAATAGTGGCCTAACCTTATAAGTTAAATCTCTTTAGGTCTCTGCAGTCTGTAGTTATAGGTGAATTAAGTTATTTCTAGTCTAGGTATTTCTGAGAATTTCTGAGAATTTCTGTGATTTTCTCACGTGTAGGCACAAAACATCCCTTCTATGTTTTTCCACTCCAGAGCCCCTCATTACTAATGTCTATCACTACTGTAGAAGTCATATGATGGTGACTGCCTGATGCAAGTTCTGCAAAATTTCCCCATACCAAAAGATGAGTAGCTTATTGATTATGGCTCAAAAGAGACGATGGATGGGCTCAACACAGGGAAACTGAATAGAACAGTAGTTAGCAGAGGGCTTGAGACAGCACCGCCTAGAGTGGTCCTCCAGTGTTAAGTTAAACATGGGCATTGTGGGTAGGTATTTGGCCCTGGTAAACCTTTCAGGTGAGAAAAGATTATGTTCTCTTGCTTCTGGCACAGCATCATCTTCATGTCCTGGTACCATGTTTTAGAAGGCTGCCAAATTGTTGATCTCTTCAGAAGTTGGGGTGTGGATGTATTTGTGTGTGTGGTGTGTGTGTGTAAATTTTATGGTTTAAACAACCGACCAATACTGTGTTTGTACAATAAATAAAGATTTTTATCTTTTTTCTCAGATAAGTCTGATAATTCAGTTTCATCAGATGTTAGTTTCAATATATGGCTTAGTACTTCTTTCTCCTAATTTCTCATATTGACATTTTATATGCTATAATTATATAGTCCATAAGAAAATATATGAGAATTATTGCAAGATAAGATTAACAGGAAGCCAAAAATGAAAACAAAATTTATCTGTCAATGGATGAGTAAACAAAATGTGGTATATCCATAAAATGAAATATTATTCAGCCACAAATGAGGCTTGAAAATATAATGCCAAATGGTAAGCCGTGAAAGTAGATGAGCCTTGAAAACATAATGCAAAGTGAAAGAAGCCAGACTTGAAAGGTAATGTATTGTATGATTTCATTTATATGAAATATCCAAAATAGGTATAAACATGGAAACAAAACAAACAGATTGATGATGGCCAGGGGCTGGGAAAAGGAAAGGCTGGAGAATGACTGCTTAGTGGGTATGGGGTTTTCACTGGGGGTGATGAAGAAATTTTAAAACTTCATAGAAGTGAAGGTACCACAAAATTGTGCATGTACTGAGAGCCACTAAATGGTATACCATATAATGGTTACTTCTGTGTTATATAAATTTCACCTTCCCTCAAATTAAAAAGCACTAATAGGATATTTCTATTTGTCCTTAAAGTAATTTGTTAATTAAAAAATTAATCCTTTAATAATTTTTACATTATTTAAGTTCTAAAAATCTCAGCTGAATTGCATGGTTTAATTTAGTGATAATGATAATATGTGAGATATTCTAATGCGAACCAGAAGACTTTGTCTTCTACATCCACCATGTCAGCCTATCAAGTCTTTTGATCAAGACATCCTCAGGACTAATCAGAGGAAGTGAAAAATCTTCAGTGTCACAACATTTTTGTACCAGCCTCTGGTCTTTTACTGAGATAGATCATTTTCAGCAGTGTCTTTTTGCCATAATCTATGTATTGATTAGGGTATCTCTCAGGAAAGATGGGGTTATGCTACAGTAACACTCCCCATATCTCAGTGGCTTACTGCAACAAAATTTATTTCTCACTCATACTCTGTCGATTACTGGTCAGCTGGTCAGCTCATCACAGACCGTTAGAGCATCCATCATTGCTAATGGTTTTGTTGGCCAGACTAGGGGGAAAAAACATTCCTGGCAGCAATCAAAGATATCCTTTCATAATGGTAGGTATATATCATTGTTTTTCTTAAGTCATTAATCATGACTACTCATATAATCTCATACAACCTCAAGGGGATCAGGAAGTACAGTCCTTATTTTGTGCCCAGGAGTTAAAGAACTGAAAATAATAGCAAATAGCTCTAATGACTACCATTATGAGTTAGCATGATCTTCTAGGTTTTCAATTAGACTAACTTTCCAAATAACCTATCACATACTTCAAAACTACTTGTCATCTCTTTCTTTCTGTTGTTTTTAAAAGCCCTGCATCCTTTAGATTCCCATTTATATTTTCAACTACAGTGTTTCTCAAATTTTATTCAGATCATATATTTGGTGGTACATGTGGAAGGAAATTTTAACAGCAGTTTAAGATTACTGGTATGTTGGGGGTGCTTAGGTGGTTTTTTCAGTTAAGCATCTGCCTTCAGCTCAGGTCATGATCCCAGGGTCCTGGAATCGAGTCCTGCCCTTGGGCTCCCTGCTTGAAGAGGCAGAGAGCCTGCTTCTCTCTCTGCTTGCTGCTCCTCCTGCTTGTGCTCTCTCTCTCTCCCTTACAAATAAATAAAATCTTTTTTTTTTAAAGATTATATCCATCTGTTTGATAGAGATCACAAGCAGGCATAGAGACAGGCAGAGAGAGAGAGGGGAAAGCTGGGCTCCCTACTGAGCAGAGAGCCTGATGCAGGACTCCATCCTGGGACACCAAGATCATGACCTGAGCTGAAGGCAGAGGCCTAACCCACTGAGTCACCCAGGCACCCAAATAAAGTCTTCTAAAACCAAAAACCAAAAACCAAAAAGATTACTGAGATTTAGAACATTGGTCAACTACAAAAAATTTCTCCCAATTTTCTCAGTATTCTATGCAGTAGGTTACTCTATTAAACATTGAGCTGATCTCATTGTCATTTCCTCCAGAAATAACTAATTCTCTTTGGTGCTTGATTATAAATTGAGTATAAATTATACTACTTATAGTATTTTATACTTCAGTCTCCTCTCTTTTTTATCTTATAAAAACATCATCATAGAAGTATATGTTCTCAGAGCAGAAGTAAAATTTATGCCTTAATCAAAATTTGATGGTATTCAAAGGAAGGGCACATTCCACGTCTCTTTGTTGTTATCTTTTGCTTTCATGCAGGCCATTCACTACCATTGATTGAAGGTTTTGGGATTTTTTGCAAAGTATTGTCCCAAAGTTACTATAATATCCATATGATACTATATATGGAGATATATATATATACACACACTATATATAGTATAGTTAATATATATCCATATGAATAGTACATAATACTGTTTAGTCTGACATTTCCTTGCCTTTTGAAATTACTTTCCCCTTTATCTCCACTTCCCTTGAGACACCACTTCCTTACTGTCTTTGTACCTTGTCATCACCTAAACCTGACACCATTACCTTTTGTTTGAAGCACTTAAAGTTTTCATATCTGGTTTTTGTCTTACAGATTATACCTTTCCAAAACATCCCTAACATTGTCACTGTAGTAATCTATTCAAAATGCAAATCTGAACATAGCAGTTTACCCTTTAAAACCCCTCAGTAATAGTTGAGATGCACGAAAGGAATCCATCAAAATCCTTGAGGAGAACACGGGCAGCAACCTCTTCGACCTCTGCCGCAGCAACATCTTCCTAGGAACAACGCAAAAGGCAAGGGAAGCAAGGGAAAAAATGAACTACTGGGATTTCATCAAGATCAAAAGCTTTTGCACAGCAAAGGAAACAGTTAACAAAATCAAAAGACAACTGACAGAATGGGAGAAGATATTTGCAAACGACATATCAGATAAAGGACTAGTGTCCAGAATCTATAAAGAACTTAGCAAACTCAACACCCAAAGAACAAATGATCCAATCAAGAAATGGGAAGAGGACATGAACAGACATTTCTGCAAAGAAGACATCCAGATGGCGAACAGACACATGAAAAAGTGCTCCATATCACTTGGCATCAGAGTTGAGATGCAATCTAAATTCCTTAGCATGTCCTATAAGATCTTTCCTAACTTGCCCTCTCATCTACTCATTTCACTTTTGATCCACTTATGGCCCCATGAATATGCTATCAGATTTCATGCTTCTGGCCCTAATACCTATTGTTCTATCATCCAGGAAGACCCCCCTGTCCTGTCTTCAGCCACTTGTTTATCCATCACTCCTCAGTTCTTTCCCAAAGTCTCTGATACATTAATACCCTTCCTTCTTTCTGGCTTTCATATATTTTGTGTGTGCTTATCATAATCCTAAGTGCTTCCCTCTATTCTTTGTAACCTTAGCCAAGAATAGATGTTCATTTATAATTATTTAATAAAATCAGTGAATTCCTGCTGAAGAGTCACTTTAGCAGAAAGCAGCGCAGCTGATTGAGGGAGCATGCTATGTTGAATTCTCAAGAGAAAAGGGATGGAAATCGATTTGAGGGAATCATAATAATGAGATATTCAGAGATTAGTGTATTTTTATGAAACATTATATACAATTTAGCTCTTCTTGAAAAACATTTATTTTTCTGTAACAAATATTTTTATAGGAAATATTTCTTTATTAAGCATTAAGTATTGGCATTGGACTTGGTTGTGAGTCCAGCAGAGAGTTTTGTTGGTTTGTTTGTTTTTGAACCTTAAACCAAGAATAAAAACACTAAAGCAAAAGTTATTTTGCACAGATGTCTCTGATATGATGGAAACACTAGAACAAGGTCAGTGTAGTATGAACACTGAATAACACACACAAAAAAAAACCAAAACTGAATTTAGAGTGAGGAAAAACTGAATTCTCTTACTAGCTTTCCATTTTCCAGCCATAGACCTTGGGTAATTTTTCAGACTTTCTGATTTTTTAGATTCTTATTTTTCTAAAATGTGCCTCACAAGATGTTATTATGATTCAGTTGAACAAAATTTGTGGAAGTACTTAAAACATCATAAAGGCATATAGAAAAATAAGCAAGTACAAGTATAAATCATGTACAGTTACCTGAATTAGGAAAATGAAAGAAATTTAAAATACCTCCTTTATAATCCCAGTGCTTGTCTAGAATCTCATATAAAGTCCCAACATGAAGTTAAAACAAAAATAAGCCCATTCTATAATATATACCGGCAAGGAATATTACCTATATTTGAAATGTGGAATAAACATTGAGAAAAATGTGTATGATTTTCTGTATATTGTCTTCAGGAATGGGAGACTAGAAACATCTTGAGAAAATTTTTAAAACGGCAAAGTTAAATATCAAACTGTGAGCAAAACCTAAGTCATATTCTGCTCTTGAATGTGTGTGTGTGTGTATGTGTGTGTGAATTGCAGGCATGAGTAGCTATAATCATAAACTTTAGTTTACAGTTTTCTGTGAGTTTTGATATTTATAACTAATTTAAAAATGGAAATAATTTCATAACCTTCAGCATAACTTCATGATTCACTTTGTTTTACTCCTGACTTTTTCTCATTTTTCAGCTGCTCACAAACCTCTTGCTTACCGAAACTTCAAAGTTCTTCCCCAAACTCCAACCAGTAACACCTTTGTGCTCCTCAGCTCTGTCCCTAGACTTAGCCTATCTCCAGTCCAGTCCACTCCCTTCTGACTCTAATTAATTCTAGTTTCCATTACAGATAACTGAACTAGTTATCTTTGAGTGACAAAGAAGAATGAGAAGATAAAGAGAAGAAATATTCATATGTTAATTTTATTGCAGTCACATTTTAAACCATAATGCATAATAGAAAATGGTATGTAATAATTATGAAGTCAATTTAAAAGTATGAAGATAATAACTGTATTATTCAGGGCTCTTGGGGGTGCCTGAGTGGCTCAGTTGGTTAAGCATACAACTCTTGATTTTGGCTCAGATCATGATGTCAGAGTTCTGGGCTTGAGCCCAACTTTGTGCTCAGCAAGGAGTCCGCTTGAAGATTTCTCTCCCTTTCCCTCTGCCCCTCCTCCCTTCCACACACACATACACACACACACTCTCTCTCTCTCTCATATATATATCTATATATCTATATCTATCTATCTATATATATCTTTTTAAAAAGTAATAATAATTAGGGCTCTTGGTAAAAACAAAACAAAACCTGCCTTATTCTCTTTAGCTCATCATCTGTGCTTTTTCTTGTCTGTGCATTGGTTACAGTTTCTTGAGAGAGGCAGAGTGTATTTATTTATCTGCCAGAGAATATAGTTGTCAACATCCCCTATGTTTCAATTTTTGCAACTGCCAGTAGAATAGGAGGAACTTAATGGTATGTATATGTGTTTCCAATTTCTAAACTTAAAAAGGAAATAAAACAACAAAGAGCTCTGATTAGCCATACTGTTTGATATATCAGTAGTTGTAAGAGGAGAGAACTAAAAAAAATCATGCCACTCTTGTACAAACTCGAGAGTAGGGTGAAGAAAGAAGTAGTTCCTAGGTGAAGGGATGATATTTCTTTTCTTTTCTTTTTTTTAAAGATTTTTATTTATTTATTTATTTGATAGACAGAGAGAGATCACAAGTAGGCAGAGAGGCAGACAGAGAGAGAGGGGAAAGCAGGATCCCTGCTGAGCAGAGAGCCCGATGTGGGGCTCGATCCCAGGACCCTGAGATCATGACCTGAGCTGAAGGCAGAGGCTTAAACCACTGAGCCACCCAGGTGCCCCAGGGATGATATTTCTGCTATTAACTTCTGAACTGAAACAATATGAAAAAGACACCAGCTATTAAAATGTGATTTTTTTTAGTTTCTCTTTTGAGGTTTCAGAAATGTTATTTATATGAACTGCATGTTCTATTCTTAGTATGTCATTAGTATTTGAAATTCTCATTCCTCCAAGGTACTGAAAGAAGTCAAGTCAGATTAAAGAAATGTATAATGGCCAATTATTTGTTTGCTAATTGTACTTTAGGGCATAAACTGTATTAGAGAGTTCAGTACCAGTGATTATTCCTCAAAAATAAAAGCACACTAAGCATAATTTCTTTGGAAAAATTATCATGTATTATTTTCTTCCTTTTTAAATTTAAATCATTTAATGAAGGATTTTTTTTCAATGGAATAATGATTCTGTATTGGCACATTAAAAACAACAGGTTCTATTTGATTCAAGTTCTATTTTACCTACAGTTATTGCTAAATTTGTAGTATAGACGTAAAGATTCATATAGGATTCATTTTATATTCATGTAAGGTATTTCCCATTAAGTTAATTCTAAATTTCTGTATATTCCAGTACAGATATTTCTGCTAAATATTAAAAATATCTGTGAAGTTAAAGGAAACCAAGTAATGTTATAGAGAAAAGTTGACATAGCAATACTTGGAAGGTAACCCCCTTCAACAACAACAGCTAAACACAGAGTTCTAGTTCTCCTGTGAGTATCCAGTGATTATTTTTAGTTGGTTATGCATGTTAGATAGAGAATATGTCAATATAATAGGAGGAAATGAAAACACTAACTTGAAAAGATAATATGTATCATTATTTATAATAGTAAAGAATTTATAATTTTGATTTTCCAAATCTTTCAAAAATTTCTTGTTTTTCTTAAGTTAGTGGGTTTTTATATCTTGGGGAAAACCCTACTTAACGATTCTTTTTCAAGAGAAATTTAAAATATTACCATTGGTCATCTACTGTCATTATCAATAAGATATGTTTTACAATGTCAGCCAGTTCTTTAAATAAAATAAGCCAAGTTTAATAGAGTGAAGTCTGGCTTGATTATAATTTTGTTTTTTGTATCCGTCAATACTTCTGAACATGTGCAGTTTAATAACTGTATTCAAAATATGATACTCATGAGCTCAGGAATTTAGGGTGTAATGTGAGTTATAGTGATTAAAGCATATTAAGTATGGGTAGAATAAAATGTATTTTACTGATTTTCTAGTCTTCTCTGACCCCTTTTCCCTCCCTCCCTTTCTTCTTTCTTCCTTCTCTCTCTCCTCTTTTCCTCTTGTTTTCTCTTTTTAAGTCATTCCATGCATATGTGGGTGGTAGTCTCTAATAATGAGACTATTGTATCAGAAGCCTTTTTCTTTGACTCAGCAGGTGAAAAAAATTCTCTCTCATAAAACACTATTCCTGTAGTAGGAATCTAGTTTATTCATCATGGATCCACATCACATTGTCCAGGGAAGTATAAAGGTTTCTTTATTTAAAACAAATAGGATGTAATTTCAACTCTATAAGGGCAGAAAGTAGAGGGGGAAATGATGGTGATAAATCTTGAGAATTACAGAGACTGTCATTTTTTTTAACTTTTCTAAAGCTGGAGTGAGATTCGGGCAAGAGTTGTGTTTCAACTGACATATAGCAGTTTTCTAGAAGGATATAAAAATTTCTCATTTAAGAATTGCTGCCTTAACTTTACGAGCATTACCAACATCACAGATTTTCATGCCGAAATGTATTTAATGTTATTTGGTATTCATTTATTTTTTAAACACACTGTGTTGTTTACTTTTAGGTTCAGAGCAAGATTGAACAGAAAGGACAGTAAGTACATTTGTATGTCCTCCCTGCTCGCACACACACATACACCTTCCCAACTATCAATATCCTGCACCAGAGTGGTTCATTTGTTGCAATCAGTGATTCTATATCGATGCATCATTATTACCCAAAGTCTGTAGTTTGTATTAGGGTTCATTCTTGGTGTTTTACATTTTATGGATTTTGGAAAATGTATAATGACATGTCTTCACAATTATGGTATCATAAAGAATAATTTCACTGCCCTAAAAATCCTCTGTGCTCCTGCTATTCATTCTTTTCTCCTACCTAACTCCTAGCAATCACTGATTTTTTTCCCCAAATTTTGCTTTTTCTAGAATGTCCTATAGTTAGAATCATAAAGTGTATAGCCCTTTCAGATTGGCTTCTTTCACTTACTAACATGAATTTAAGGTTCCACCATACCTTTTCATAGCTTGAAAGCTCACTGAATTTTAGTGCTCACTGAATGATCTTCCATTGTCTGGATCTGCCAGTTTATTAATCCGCTCGTCTCTTGAAGAACATCTTGGTTGCTTCCAGGTTTTGGCAATAAATGTTCAGTTCCGTTTGGTAATCACAAAGGAGTACAGTTGTACATACCTTGGGTTGTATGGTAGAATGTGTTTAGTTTTGTAGGAAACTGCCAAATGGTTTTCCAAAGTGGCTATGCCATTTTTCATTCCCACCATTAATGAATAAGAGTTTCTGTTACTCCACTTCCTCACTAGCATTTGGTGTTGTCAGTGATCAGGATTTTGGCTGTTCTGTTAGGTATATAGTGGTAGCTCTGTTATTTTTTCATATTGCTGTTACTAAGCCCAGGTAATTAAACAGCTTTCAGTTAAGTAGCATAGAAACCAAGTTGCCAGTGAAAGCTGACTCCCAGAACATAGCAGATCAAACAGAAACCCAAGGAACTGAAAGAAAGGTATTAAGATAAGCTCAGTTATTTCCTGTATGCATGAACTATTTGAATGGATTTAGGAGTATTTGGTAAAATCATTCATCTACTTTAAAAGCAGTAAAGAAGGTAGTAAAGTGCAGTGTGTTCTGAAACCAAGGATTTAAGTGTACAGGTCTTCTGAGTGATGACAGCTATAGGTACAAGTGTACAGATCTTCTGAGTGATGACAGCTATAGGTACTGAAAGGTATGTAATTTGCTTCAAGGCATTTTATTTCAATATTTCCTTGAATACTATAAAAATGAAACTTAAACGATTTTAACAACGACAAAAAATAGGAAGGGAGACTTCATTGATACTGTATGTGATAGCCAAGGAAACTATGAGGACATAAGAAAATGCAGTGCTTTACACGGAAGGGATGTATTCATAGGGCTTGCCTTTTTTGTTGTTTTGGGAGGTACTTAAAGGAAACATCATGTTTACACACACCCATGTGTCCTATAATTTTTTAAAATCCCCATTTTATACTCTACCCTTTATGTGATAAAACCTGTACATGGCTTTGTAAGTATTAATATACATGAATTTTAGATCTCTACAGCCTATTTTCTCTTCCCCCATCTCTAAATTTTGTTTATGTTATTACATTCAGTCTGTTTAATTACTTGTCTTTTTTCTCTACATTGCTTTGGCTTTTTTACTGTGTATAAACTTGTGTTTTAAATTAAAAAAAAAATTGATTCTCCACTACCATTATCACAAACCTTATCATGAGAAAACAGTTGCAAATTTTTTGGATACAGCTTAAGTTTTGTGAATAAATTTCAGAATGATGCCAAGAATAGGGATTAAGAAACTTTTAGATTCAAGTAGTTTATAGGTAATTATTGATATTTTATGCTCATACCCAAAGAATATAAGATACTTTGATAAATACTGAGTAATAAATAGTATATTAATATTTCAGCAAGAAAATAATATTGACATATAATGTTCTAAGGATTTATAATTGATAGCATTTAGAAAATTTAATATTAATAAGTTTGTGAGGAAGATTTTATTCTCATTTTCCAATGGGGAGGACTTGGCAAAACCCTTAGTAAATTGAAAACCTTAAGCTTGTGTATTCATGGAATAAGTGACAGTCAACTAACATGTGTTTACTTAGTAATGGTTTGCTCTGTGTTATAAAGAAGTTGTAAGGTTTTAGATTTTTGAATTAATAAATAATAAAAGTAATGTTGAAGGCTTTTCATATGCCAGTTTTTAGAAGGTATTATTGAGAGTCTTTGTATAACTCCAAAATATTTTCATTAAATAAACGTTTTCTTAATGGATACACTTTTCACTTAAACATAGCTGAGGACTCCCTTCCAAAAGGAGAATTTCAAAATTACCTGTCAATATCCTCTATTAAAACAGGCATCCTTTAAAAAATACAAATCAGGTTTTTCTCAATTTGTTACCCATCGGGGAGTTACATTGTTCAGAAGGAAATAAGATGGATATTCTAAGTAGAATGTTTTTGGATGCCTTTCATGAGACATTAGTGGGTCTTTAAAGGGAGTTTATTGATTCTTTAGGCAGCACCCGAGGCAACCCAAGATCTATTGCTCTGTCAATTTAAAAGTGGCAGCAGACGCGTCACTTTTCCTAGGAGATCTTTCAATGCTTAAGACTTGAAAATTTCTACAAACCAATTGCATCTGTCATCTCCTGCTTGATCCACTGAGTCCTACAGGCCATGTCTGAATGGTTTAGAAGCTATATTTGTGCTCAAAATGCTTGTTGAAACAAATGCATTTTTAGGGCAGAGACTCCATAAACGAAATCTAAGCATTCAAACCTATAAACATCAATGAGAAGAAGTAAAGACCATGAAGCAGACCAACTTAGTGGGATTCTATGAAAGACAACCTAGACTCACAGCCTTGGGTCACATGGTATAGCATCTCAGAGATCTAACCAGTCTCTTTGTAGATTCTTTTGAGGAAGGAAAGTTCATTATTTGTTAAGGATATAAATTTCATTTTAGAGTAGCAAAACTTTCAAAAGATGATCTTTGCTATTCTAGAATCCAGCTTCCTCTAACTTTAATTTATTATGACTTTTAAGATTGCTATTTGGATGACGTAGACTGAATAAACATATTTTCTTTTACCTTTATGTTTACATCATAGTCATTCATTCTTGTCCATCCCTTTCAGAAGCCCCAGATTTTTCAATCTTCCTTAAAGTGTTTTATTAGAAGCATATATAAAACTTAAAATATAAAGAGAGGGTGAATAAAATTTTTTAGTCATTCTGGATCAATACCCAAAATAACTAGAACTCATAGACCCTTCTTTTTTCTAGGTTTTGGCTTAAGTTTTTGGTGTTCATTGTATTAAGGATACTCAAAAAAATAGAATTGTGGTTTTCTTTTCTCAAGATGAAAGCACAATAAATACATTTAAGTATAGGTACTAAATATATTGTGAATTACCATATAATTTTAAAAGAATGTATTAGAGGTAAGTTTGTGCGTATTAGCAGATGGCAATCTCAAAAATTATTACATTTTAGCATTGCGTTTAGAGTCAACTTTACTAACTAATGTGCCTTTTTCAGTAGGTGTTCATATTCTTATGAAAGTACCAATAGGAATCAGGTTCCATTTCTGAAGTGGCAGTTTGGGGAATTATAGTTCAATGATAAGAGCATGAACTCTACATTCAAATTATTTGATTTGCTTTCTTCTTTATCAGTTCAACTCAAACAGATATGCTTCTCTTTCAAGAGTCTGAGTGTCATGTTAATTTGATTTGCTCATATACTTGGATTAACAAAGTTAGATAACTAAACTGCCTCCACTGCTGAAAGATTTAGACCTTCCCATGTGTCTAGTGCCAGATAATGCTCAGTCATTTGTAGAAACCACATAAACAGAGTGAAACCAAAACATACCTAAGACCCAGTATTTGTGCATAATCCTTGGTGCCTAAATTGGGATCCTAGAAATGTGGCATGCAAAATTATGGAAAGAGCCCAAAAGTCCATTAGCTGATGAATGGATAAAAAAGGTGTGGTTTATATTTACAATGGAATATTACGCTGCTGTAAAAAAAGAATGAAATCTAGCCAGTTGCAAAGATGTGGATGGGGCTGGAGAGTACTATGCTAAGCAAAATAAGTCAGTCATAAAAAGATACTGTATAATTTCACTCGTATGTGGAATTTTAGAAATAAAACAAATGAACATAGAAAAGAGAGAAAAACCAAGAAACAGACTCTTAACTGTAGAGAACAAACTGATGGTTATCAGAGGACAGTGGTCAAGGGGTTGGGTAAAATAGGTGATGGGGATTAAAGAGGGCATTTGGAATGAGCACTGGTTATTGTATGTAAGTGTTCAGTCACTGAATTCTACACCTGAAACTAAATCAGCATGGTATGCTAACTACATGAAAATTAAATAAAAACAAACAAAAAGGAATGTGGCATGCAAAAAAATATTCATGTAAACTTAGTCTTTGGAAATTTACCAGTCATACTGTAATTCATTTTCATGTGTCTTATACTAAGGACTATACTTTTCAATTTGCCAGTTAAATGATTCTACTTAACATGCAAAGACAATGTGATATTGCCCAGCCTTTGTGGTAGAAAACCACCTGAGATGAAAGAAAAACTTTAAATTAATCTTTCAACAGCAAGATAGTAAAGAAATCCTCAGAACCTATAACCAGAAACCTTAAATCTAGAATAATCATCAAGTGTTGAAGATGGATGTTGCCTTCAGAGATCTGTCAGTTGACTAGGGCTGATCCAGAGCTTCAGTTTTAGGGCCACATGTGAGTGACAAATATTAGAACATACACAGTGAAGAGGTGGATGAGAGGTTCAGAATTAAGGCAGAACCCTCAAAAGTTGACCCTTTCTATGGCTGAAAGGAGAAAAGAAACGCCTTTTGGTGTGAAATATTAAGAAATCTTTGCCCCTGGGAGACTTCAGGGAAAACAAAACAAAACAAACAAACAAGCAACTGGACAGAAAATATTTGTCTCATACATATGTTACTGACAAGAGAGATTTACTCTCTTGGTAACAGCAGATTTTTCTAAAGGACTAAATGTTAGTATCCAAAAGGTTGAAGTCCTAATCGCCTAGGTGATGGTGTTAGGAGGTGGGGCCTTTGGGAAGTAATTAGGTCAAGAGGGGGGGGAGTCCTCATAACTGGGTTAGTATCCTTCTAAGAAGCCAGAGATTATCTTTCTCAGCCCTGTGATAATATAAGGAAAAGAAGGCTGTCTGCAAACCAGGCACAGGTACTAGATGCTGGACCCACTAGAACCTTGATCATGGACTTCACAGCCTCCAAAACTGTGAGAAGTGTTTTGTGATTTAAGCAAAATAGTCTCTCGTATTCCATTATAGCAGCCCATACTGATTAAGACTTTTTTTGTCTGGAGGAGAAAAGATGTGCGCACACACACACATGCACATAAAAAACACTTCTGGAAAATATGCTTAAGAAAACAATTAGCAAATAGGCAAAAGAAGTGTGGAATACATACATATATTTATACAATGGCATATACATATTCTGGAAAATGAGTACAGAATATATATCAATTTCAAACAAATATTTAGGGATTAAAGAAAATTTCCAAGAAGAGACAAGAGGCATCCATTTATATAATGGTGAAAGATACAAAACCAAATATATTTAGGGAAACATATCTGGAGCATATTATTTAAAAAAAATAATAATAATAAGCACCAGAGTACCAGAGGGGCGCCCAGGTGCCTCAGTTAAGCATTTGACTCTTGGTTTTGGCTGAAGTCATGATCTCATGGGTCATGGTGAGATTGATCCCCACATTGGGCTCTGTGCTCCTCCAGGAGTCTGCTTGAAGAGTCTCTCCTCCTGCCCTCCCCCACTCTCTCTTTTCCTCTGTCTTTTTCTCTATCTCTCAAATAAATAAATCTTTAATTAAACAAATCTTTAATTAAATAAATCTTTAAATTTTGGGGGGGGTTAAAGATTTTAATCATTTAGTAAATGACTCTGTAAACTGCAGGCAATAATAATTCACTTCAAGTTGTATAAGCACAATCAAGGGCATACCTTGATTATGTTTTTAATGGACACAAATTTCATGATTAACATTTTGGTCTCACTGAACAATAGTTTTTACTCACACCTACTCTATAGATCCTAAACTATCATAAGGTGAAGGGAATATTTAAATACCAGAAAATAAATACCAGAAAATTTAGAATACTGAATAGTTAACTTTTTTTTTCAAGATTTTATTTATTTATTTGACAGAGAGAGAAATCACAAGTTGGCAGAGCAGCTGGCAGAGAGAGAGAGGGGGAAGCAGACTCCCCACTGAGCAGAGAACCCGATGTGCACTTGATCCCAGGACCCTGAGAGCATGACCTGAGCTGATGGTAGAGGCTTAAGCCACTGAGCCACCCAGGCGCCCCTGAATAGTTAACTTTTAAGGGAGGAATTACATTTGATTGGGAAGGGACCCACAGGGGATCTCAAAGGTATTGATTATGTTTTAATTCTTGATGTGAGTAGTGAGTACATGTTTGCTTTTATCAAATATTATTACTGTTATGGACACCATAAAATATATACACTTTTTTGAGTTTATGATGTATTTTACAGTATGAAAATCTTAAAATGATAAGAAGCCATTTGCAGTAGCCATCTTTAAAAATTACTGATTAATCATTAATTTTGATGCCACCTTAATTGGGTCCTGAACACATGAAGGAAATAAATAGCGATGTGTTCAGATCAGTTCAATGTATTTTCTGTCCAACTATATGCAAGATTATAAGTATTATTTTATCAAATATGTTAAATGTTTAGGGTAATGAAATGTCTTTTGGCATTTTATCAATAGTAGCATAGTCCTGCTCTAATTGATTTTAGTGCCAAGCTAATTTTATGCTTGAGAAATTAAAAAAAAAATTCAGGTTAAAACTTAGCAATTCCCAATTAATTTCTGACTTAACTGCATTTAGTAGTAGAAGTAGCAGGATGGAAGACAGAACTATATTAATGGTTAGAAGGTATTTACAGAGCATAAGGAGAAGACCAGAAAATGTGTGACATGAGTAATGAGAGGGTCCCAAAGCTTCATTGAGGACTTGATTTTAGAGATGTTCCTGCACCCAGGAAATAGTATATGTTGTTCTTACAGAAGACAAATTAAAGGAATTAAAGATTGTTTTAGTTGAGAAAATGAGACAAATGATGATTAATGTTAACTGTGTAAACTATAGTGAGCAAGCACTTTTAATAGTTCTATCAGTATCCACAATGAGGTTTATATCAACAAATTATAAATGCTGACACTAAATCTCAAATGTTAAGTTACTAACTAGTAAATGTCAGAGCTATACAGAAATCATGGTTTGCTGCAGGGATTATTATTATTTAATGGTGTATAAGATGCTAGGAAGCATAAAAATTAAAAAAAAGATTTTACTTAATTAGATATATGCACTCTGATTTCTGTGTGTTTGAGTTGTCTTAGTATTGTATATAAATTCAAATGAAACTGAAAAAAAACCACAAATATACCAAGGCCATGGGAAAATACTAGAAGAATAGAAAGACAAAGTCAAGGAAGAAGTTGAGGAAGACAAAGTGAGTTTCTTTGGAAAAATATTTCTCACCAATATATTTTATTCTCTCCATTTGTTGGTATTGTCTAAACCAAAATTAAAACAGAATATCTAGGGAATAAACAGATTGAAAACTTTATCCAAAAATTCTTGATAAACATCATTATTCTCATTGATCTTGAAAGTCTGCATATGACTTATGGGTTAATGCTATAACTAAGATCTGACTTTACTGTTTCTCCATTGAAATATTTATCTTATTAATGCAGTGGTAACAGAGGAAAAAGATATAAGCCACATAGTCATCTCTAGTATTCCATTGTAGCAGCCCAAACTGATTAAGACATACATATTTTTTAAGATTTTATTTATTTGGGGATGCCTGGGTGGCTCAGTGGGTTAAAGCCTCTGCCTTTGGCTCAGGTCATGATCCCAGAACCCTGGGATCGAGCCCCACATCAGGCTCTCTGCTCAGCAGGGAGACTGCTTTGCCCCCCCCCCCCCCCGCCTGCCTCTCTGCCTACTTGTGATCTGTGTCTGTCAAATAAATAAATAAAATCTTAAAAAAAATTTTTTTTTTACTTATTTGTTAGAGCGCATATGAGGAGAAGGCCCCCTGCTGAACAAGGAGCCTGATGTGGGACTCCATCCTAGGACCCTGGGATCATGACTTGTGCTGAAGGCAGACGCTTAACCAACTGAGCCACCCTGGTGTCCCTGATTAAGACATATTTTTATGTCTTCTATATATACAGAAGTGTGTGTGTGTGTGTGTGTGTGTGTGTGTGTGTGTGTGTGTGTATTTTCTAAAAGAGCAGATATCCAGAGCACCAGGATTTGGGAGAAACTTTTTTAGAACCTTTAATTTTTAGATCAACCATATTTGTTTGGAGCAAAGTTTATTGTGCTAAAGCCAGATTCTTATATTCAGTGATGATCAGGTAGTCATAACGAGACAGTTGTGGGCAAAATATTCATGTCCATGTTCAGGGCTCAGCTGTGTCCATTACACAGTGTTTTGATATGCAGATATTTGGCTTGGTAGGTGTTACACATTCTTTTCCTCCAAATTATCTTCCTTAGTTATTACTAACAGACCATTATTTAAAAAAACTTGATTTTTTTTGTAATTTATTTTGGAGACCAAAGTTTGAGTTCAACTATGAGTGGATGGGTTGTAGTTCATAAAAAAAAAAAACAAAACCCAAAAACAAACAAACAAAACACCAAAAAATCAGACTAATGGATGTTTATACTATCTAGGAGGAGATGTGTCAACTTACTGTGTTGATAAGTAGAAAATATAGTAAATTTTTAAAAATATCAGGTGTTGAGAATAAAAGAGACTGTATAGAATACGTTCTCTCTAGAAAATATGCTTGGTCCATAGAGGATGAGAATGATCCCAAGTTCCATATCTGAATAGAGAACTGTTTTCAAGCTTTAGAAGTATAACAGCAGAAGTGTAGACAGTGGGGCGTGCCTGGGTGGCTGTCAGTTAAGTGACTGACTCATGGTTTCAGCTCAGGTCATGATCTCAGGGTCCTGAGACAGAGCCCTGAGTGGGGTTCTGTCCTCAGCTCAGAGCCTGCTTGTCCCTTTCCCTCTGCTTCTTTCCACCTGCCACTCTGTCTCCCTGGAGTTAGAAAAATGTAGAAAGTGGAGTGTCTGGGTGGCTTAGTTGGTTCAGTAGTTGACTCTTGGTTTCAGGGATCAAGCCCCACTTCAGGCTTCCTGCTAAGCAGGGAGTCTGCTTCCTCTCTCCCTCTTCCTTTGGCCCTCCTCCTTCCATTCATACACTCTTTCTTTCTTTCTCTGAAATGAATGAATGAATCTTTAAAAAGTAGAAAAAGCTAGGATTGTTTTTTAACTATAGGCTTTCATTTTTGGCAAAATATGAGTTATAAAAAAGGCAATGGAAGGATGAGGAGTACCCTTAGGTCCAGCCAATTGTTTTCCCTACATAGAGTGGTAGAAACATGAGGCCAATTATAGTTGTATATTGAAGTGTTAAAAAAAAAAATGAATTTAATCCATATAAAAGGTATAGGGAATACTTGAAGGAAGTAGAATAAGGAGAATGAGGACCTGTAAACTGTTCAGACTTTTTATATCATTGCGATTCAGTCTTGGAGGGTTGTATGTTTCTAGGAATTTATCCATTTCTTCTAAGTTGTCCAATTTGTTGGCATATAATTGTTTATGGTAGTCTCTTAGGATCCTTTATATTTCTTTGGTGTCAGTTGTAGCATAACATCCTACATTTCAAATTTTATTTATTTGAAACTTCTCTTTTTTTCATGGTAGTTTACTAAAGGTTTGTTAATTTTGTTTATCTTTTCAGGGAACCAGCTCTTAGTTTCATTGATCTTTTCTATTTTTTAAAAGATATTTATTTATTTATTTGAGAGGAAATGAGAGAGAGAGAGTGAGTAAATGAGCTGGGGGAGGGGTAGAAGGAGAAGGAGAGAGAGAATCACAAGCAGACTCTGCACTGAGTGCTGAGCCTGACATGGGGCTTGATCTCATGACATGGAAATCATGAACTGAGCTGAAATCAGATGCTTCACCAACTAGTCACTCAGATGTCCCAACCTTTTCTGTTGTTATTTATTTAATCTCTATTTCATTTATTTTTCTATAATCTTGTTATTTACTTCCTTCTAATTTTATCTTTTCTTCATTTTTCTTTTAGGGTTGTAAAATGAAGTTTGGGACTTTTATTACTTCTTGAAGTAGGAATTTATCACTATGAGCTTCCCGCTTAAAATTGCTTTTGCTGCATCTCAGATTTTGGTATATTAATTTCCATTTTCACCTATCTCCAGGTATTTTTTTTAAGATTTTATTTATTTATTTGACAGAGATCGCAAGTAGGCAGAGAGGCAGCAGAGAGAGAGAGAAGGAAGCAGGCTCCCCGCAGAGCAGAGAGCCCGATGCGGAACTCAATCCCAGGACCCTGGGATCATGACCTGAGCCAAAGGCAAAGGCTTTTAACTCACTGAGATACCCAGGCGCCCTGTCTCCAGGTATTTTTAAATTTCTCTCATTTCTTCTTTGACCAATTGGATGTTCCATAACATATTGTTTAATCTCCACGTATTTGTGAATTTTTCAGTTTTCTTTGTGTTATTTCTAACTTTATACCACTGTGTTCTGAAAAGATGCTTGGATGTAATTTAGGTCCTTAAATAAAGATATATTTATTTGAGAGAGAGAGAGTGAGCTCGGGCAGGGGGAGGGGCAGAGGGAGAGGAGAGAATCTCAGGCAGACTCTCCACTGGGCATGGAGCCCCACATGGGGCTTGATCCTGTGAAAATGAGATCAGGACCTGAACTGAAATCAAGAGTTGAAGGGTAAACCGATTGAGCCACCAGGTGCCCCTCCTCTTAAAATGTTTAAGGCCTACTTTAAGAACTAACAGATGATCTATCTTGAAAAAATGTTCCATGTACACTTGACAAAATTGTGTATTCTGTTGCTTTTGAAGAAAATGTAATGTAAATATCTGTTAAGTCCATCTGGTCTAACTTGTCATTTAAGATGGATGTTTCCTTATTGATTTTCGGTCTGAAGGAACCATCAGTTGATGTAAGTGGAATATTAAGAGCCCCTACTTTTATTATATTGCTATCTATTTATCTTTCTGGTCTGTTAATTCTTGCTTTTTGTAGTTAGGGGATCCTATATTGGGTGCATAAATATTTACAAATGTTATATTCTCTTGTTGGGTTAACTTCTTTATTGCTATGTGACACCCTGCTTTATCTCCCTTTTACAGCCTTTGTTTTAAAGTCTAGTTTGGCTGATATAAATATAGCAACTCTTGCATTCTGTTGGTTTCCATTTCCCTGAAAGATGTTTTTTCTGCCCCTTTACTTTCCGTCTGTATATGTTCTTATACCTAAAGTGTAACTCCTCTCAGCAACATATAGTGGGTCTTGTTTTTTTATCCATTCAGCTAGTCTATGTCTTTTGATTGGAGAACTTAGTCTATTCATATGTAAAGCAATTTTATTGACTTATATGTGGTTATTCCCATTTTGCTAATTGTTTTCTAGTAGTTTTTGTAGTTCCTCTCTATTCTTTTCTTCATACCTTGTTCCTTTCCTTTATAGTTTGATGACTTTCTTTGGTGGTAAACTTAGACTTTTTTCTCTTTATCTTTTGTGTATTTACTATAGTTTTTTGTGTTATGATTACCGTGAGGATTATACATAAAAACGTAACTATAATAGTCTATTTAAAGTTGAAAATAACACAAGTAGGTCTCATGCTAAAACTTTTCATTTTACTTTACAGTGTTTTATGTTTTGATGTACATTAACTAGTTATTGTAATCATGGTTACTTGCTACTTTTGTCTTTTAACCTTCATACCAGGTTTATAAGTAATTAGTCCAGTACCTTTACTATGCATTTACTTTTTTAGTGAGATTTATTCTTTCATGTATATTCTTATTACTAATTAGTATCTTTTCTTTCTAGCTTAAAGAAGTCCCTTTAACATTCTGTTGTAAAGCCTGTGATGATGATGATGGACCCCTTTAGCTTTTGTTTATCTGAAAAACTCTGTCTCTCCTTCAATTCTGCATGATAATTTTGTCATGTAAAGTATTATTGGTTGGATGTTTTTGTTTTGTTTTGTTTTGCTTTGTTTTTGTTTTGTTTTGTTTTTTTAATGTTTTGTTTTCTTTTCTTTTAGCACTTTGAATATATCATGCCACTTCCCCCTGGCCTGCAAAGTTTGTGCTGAAAAATCTGCTATTGCCTTATGGAAATTCCCTTGCAAGTAATAAGTTGTTTTTCTCTTGCTGTTTCTAAGATTCTCTCCTTGTCCTTAATATTTGACATTTTAATGTAATGTGTCTTGTGGGTCTCTTTATATTCCTCTTTTTTAGAATTCTCTAGCTCTTGGACTAGATGCTTTTTTTCTTTCAAGGAAATTTTCAGCCATTATTTTTTCAAATAAGACTTCTGCCTCTTTCTCTCTTTTCTGTCCTTCTGGGAGCTGTATAATGATTTGAACCCATTTGATGTTATCCTGTTAAGTTAAGTTCTATTCACTTTATTTTCCTTTTTCTCTTCACTGCTCTGATTAGGTGAATTCCATGGCCTTGACTTTGAGTTAACTGACCCTTTCTTCTGCTTCATCTCATCTGCTCTCGAATCCCTCTACTGTATTTTTCATTTCAGTTATTGTATTCTTCTGCTCTGTGACTTCTGTTTGGTACTTTCTTATATTTTTAATCTCATTGTTGATGTTGTAACTGTGTTTATTTATTCTTCTCCCCAGTTCAGTGAGCATCATTACTTGAACTCTTTATCAGGTAAATTACTTCATTCCATTAAGGTTTTTTCCTCCAGTTTTAGCTTATTCTTTCAGATGGAACATATTTCTCTGTCTCTTTGTTTTGCTCCATTCTCTTCATTGGTTTCTATTATACAACAGATTAAACAATCATCTCTTACAGTCTTGAAGAAATGGCCTTGTATATAAGATGAAACTTTTTCCTCATCCATGCCCCAGTTCTTGGTTGCCAGTCAAATATCTATGCTGGCCTAAGCAGCCTATATTTTTAATAGCTGTCTGTAGTTGAGAATGTACTAAGACCTGTCAGTGTTCCAAATGGGAGTGCTCCAGCAGGCTGCCAGATATGCAGGTTAAATTAGATACTTGTCCCTCAGACCAAGGTTTTAATATAAGCAGATAAATCTCCTTCACTTAGAGTTTAGGTGCTGTTTCTGAGGTGGCCCAGGAGCAGATAATCTAAATATGTGACCTTTTTTTTTTTTTTTTTTTTTTTTAAGATTTTATTTACTTATTTGAGAGAGAGACAGTAGGAGAGAGCATGAGAGAAGAGAAGGTCAGAGGGAGAAGCAGACTCCCTGTGGAGCTGGGAGCCTGATATGGGATTTGATCTTGGGACTCTGGGATCGTGACCTGAGCCAAAGTCAGTTGCTTAACCAACTGAGTCACCCAGGTATCCAATATGTGACCTTTTTAAAAGGCCTTTTTCAGATTGCTAGTTTCTTGTGGCTCTCAGAATGTAAGTCTTGTTAATTTTCAAAATTAGAGGTTTTTCTGGGATAATCAGTGGATCAAAAAAGAAATTAAAGGGGAAATAAAAAAGTTTCTTGAGACAAATAAAAGTGGAAACACAGCATACCAGAAGTTGTGGGAAGCAGAAAAAGAAGTTATAAGAGGGAAATTCACAGTAATAAACATCTATGTTAAGAAGCAAGAAGATCCCAAATAAACAGTCTAGCTCTATGACTTAAGGAATGGAAAGGAAAACACACACACACACACACACAAAACAAAAACAAGAAACTGAGTCCAAAGTTAGCAGAAAAAGGAAATAATAAAAATTAGAGCCAAAATAAATGAAATAGAGGGCAAAAACACAATAGGAAATATTAACCAAACTAAGAGTTGGTTCCTCTAAAAGATAATTGACAAATGCTCAGCTAGACTTATTAAGGAAAAAAGTGAAGGGACCCAAGTCAAAATAATTATAAAAGAAAAAGGAGACATTACAAATGATAACACAGAAAGTCAAAGGATCATAAGAGGCTACTCTGAAAAACTACACGCCAAAAAACTGGAAAACGTAGAAGAAACAGAAAAATTCTTAGAAGTACACAACTTATGAAGACTGGATCAGGAAGAAACTGAAAATCTGAATAGGTTATTTACCAGTAAGGAGATTGAATTAGTAATAGAAAACTCCCAGTGAAGAAAAGCCCAGGACCAAATGACTTCATTGGTGAATTTTACCAAACATTTAAAGAATAATTAACATCAAACTCCTCAAACTCCAAAAAAATCAAAGATGGGGTAATACTCCCAAATGCATTTTACCAGATCAACATTATCCTGATACTAAACCAGAAACGGACAATACTAGAAAAGAAAACTATAAGCCAATATCCATGATGAGTATAGATGCAAAATTTCTTAATAAAACATTAGCAAATCAAATTCAGTAGCACACTGAAATGATCATATATCATGATTATCTCTGATATGTAAGGATGGGTCAACATATGCAGTTCAGTCAATGTGATACATCACAATAGAATGAAAGAAAAGAATCATATTTTCATCTTAATAGATGCAAGAAAAGCATTTCACAAAACTCAGTATCTGTTCATGATAAAAATTATTAACAAATTAGGTGTAGAGGAACATGTCTCAACATAGTAAAGGCCATATATGATAAACTCACAACTAACATCATGCTCAGTGATGGTTGAAAGATTTTCCTGTAAGAACAGAAACAAGGAGATGTGCCCACTGTCATTCCTTTTTCTCAATAACTACTACAAAAAACTAAAATGTATATGGAACCACAAAAGATACTGAATAGCCAAAGAAATCCTGAGAAATACATAACAAAGAAGGAGGCATCACACTTCCTGATCTCAGGAAACCATCAACAAAATGAAAAGGTTATTGATACGATGGAAGAAGCATTGACAAATCATGTATCTAATAAAGGGTTAATATTCAGAATATATAAAAAAACTCATACAACTCAAAGCAAAAAAACAAATAATCTAATTTAAAATTGGACAAAATACCTGAAGAGATATTTCTTCAAGGAAGATGTATGAAAGAAAAGATGAAAATATACTCAACATCAGTAGTCATTAGGGAAATGAAAATCACAACCATAATGAGCGATCACCTCATGTCTGTTAGAAAAGCTATTATGAAAAAGACAAGAGATAACAAATGCTTGCATGAATGTGGAGAAAAGGGAGCATTTGTGCACTGGTGGTGGGAATATAAATTTATACAGTATGAAGGGTCCTCTAAAAAGTAAAAGTCCAAAAAAAGGTCAAACAACCATATGATCTCAGCAGTTCCACTCTGGGAACATATCCAATGGAAATGAAAACTTAACTTGAAAAAATATTTACAGCCCCATGTTCATAGAAGCATTATTTAAAATAGCCAAGATAATGGAAACAACCTAAGTATCTGTTGGTGGATGAATGGATAAAGAAATGCTAGAATGTGTGTGTGTGTGTGTGCGCGCGCGTGCGCACGCGATGGGATATTATTCAGCCATTAATGAGGAAGTGGTGATGCAACATGGAGGCTTAAGTGGGTAGAAGAAGAATAAATGAAACAAGATGGGATTGGGAGGGAGACAAACCATAAGTGACTCTTAATCTCACAAAACAAACTGAGGGTTGCCGGGGGGAGGGGGTTTGGGAGAAGGGGGTGGGATTATGGACATTGGGGAGGGTATGTGCTTTGGTGAGTGCTGTGAAGTGTGTAAACCTGGTGATTCACAGACCTGTACCCCTGGGGATAAAAATATATGTTTATAAAAAATAAAAAATAAAAAAAAAATTAAAAAAAAATAATAAATCTTGTTATTTGCAAAAATGATGATGAACCTTTAGGGTTTTATTCTAAGTGAAATAAGTCAAAGGAAGACAAAACTGTGATCTCTTCTATATGTGGAATAAAAAAAAATGGCAATACCAAGCTCATATAGATACAGAGAACAGAGTGTTGGTTGTACAAGGTGAGGGGTCGAGGTTGGAGAAATGATTAAACTGTTTTTTTTTTTTTAATTTAAATCAATTGAATAGAAAGTAAATATTAAAAAAATAATAAGGAACTTGTATTTTATGGCTATAAGAAAAGGGAGAGCAAATGTTAATGTTTGAACCGTGACAAATGACTTGAGGTCTGTATAGAGAGGTCACATTTGGAATATGAAAAAAAATGAGAAAAGACATGGCTTTCACTTGGTGCATAGGTACCCATGGCTGATAACTGTTATGTCTTGTGTTCTCTTTCTATTGCAGTGCTGGAGGGAATTGTTTAAATGGGAAACAAATAAACAAACAAACAAACTTGGGAGCAAGGGAAAAATACTTCTCCCAAGAAATGGTAATCTTAATTAAATTAAAAAACACATTGTAGGAAATACCATTAATCAGCAGAAGGAAAACAAAGATAAAAACAGACAACATCAAAAACCAAAAGAAAAAAACAAAAAACTTCTGAGTTTGGTGAAATACAGAGAGAAGACTATTGACTATATGGAAGGCATAATCATGAATTTTAATGGGAAATTAAATGTTATTAATGTGTGAGTACCCCACTTCTACAAGAAATAATGTTCCCCTGAACAGAATTTATATCAAGGCAGAACTGAATTCGATCACAATAGTAAAAGAAAACTTGAAAAATAAAATTAAGAGAACTTGGTGATATGTGGAAGACATTAATGGGAAGAAAGTAGTACCAGGGATTTCTGGGAAAATGGAAAACATGGAGATTTGGTGTTTCAGATAGCACTTGTCAAAGGATGGGGAGGTCTTCTGCATTGGCAATGGATTTTTGTTCCCTATCTCATATACAGGGTATAGAATTCTTATCATCATTTACTACCTTAGCTCTCTGAAAGCAAGGATTTTTGTCTATAAAGTAATGCCTGATATTGAGTAGGCATTCAATAAATCTCTGTTGAGTGAATGAGTAAATATAATATTGCCAGTCTTTGCCAGTTTCCACTTAGTCCTAGCTGTTTTTCAAATAATACATCCTTAAAATAATGTGATTTCTAAAATAGTTTCCCAGTGAATTTCCAAAATTAAATAAAGGTATTTCTACATACTGGAACTATCTATCTACAGAGAGACAAATCAGTGACTTTGGTGGAGGTAAGGGGAAGTTGGTAGCAAAAGACAGCTAAATAAATTAAAACTTTATGCTGTTTTTTTAATGATAGCGTTCGACAATTATTCACTGTTTTTCAAGGACAAACTTAACTTATAAAAATATAACATTTGATTATAATAAAGAAGAGTACCTCCCTTTTCAGACTACATTGCCCTAGGGCACAAGTTCCAAGTCATCCAAATTAGCTTCAGTTTATATAGATAGGGGATAAAAAGAAAGGAGGCCAGAGTAAGAACTTAAAATTATATTTTAATTCTAAAACATTATCCCCAATCATCTTCTTTTTTATTATGCTTGGGCTGCTGATTTAGTAAAATATATAAGAATTTGTATTGATTTTTGTTATCTGAGTCCATGATTTTAGCCATAGAGTAAAAGACTGAGAGAGGAAATGTGAAAACAACGAGGGGTTCCTGCATGTCTCAGTCAGTTAATTGGCTGCCTTCAGCTCAGGTCATGATCCCAGGATTGAGTCCCACTTTGGGCTCCTTGCTCAGCGGAGAGCCTGCTTCTTCCCTGACTGCTGCTCCCCCTGCTTGTGCTTTCTCTCTCTCTCTGTCAAATAAATAAATGAAATCTTAAAAAAAAATTTAAAAAAATAAAAGAACCATGAGATACCACTACCCATCTATAATTATGGCCAAAATACAGAACACTGATGATACCAATACTGGTGAGTATGTGAAACAACAGGAACTTTCATTTATTACTGCTAGGAATGCAAAGGGATACAGACACTTTGGAAGACAGTTTGGCAATCTCTCACACAAGTGAACACATTCTTACCATAGCATCTAGCTGTTGTACTCTTTGGTATTTACCAAAGGAGATGAAAACTTATGTCCACATTAAAACAAACAAACAAACAAACAAACACCCCAAAAACTGTTCATGGGTGTTTATAGAAGTTTTATTTATAATTGCCAAAATGTGGCAGCAACCAAAATGTCCTTTAGTAGGTGAATGGAGAAAACACTGTTACAACCAGACAATGAAAAATTATTCATATGAAAGAGAAATGAGCTACCATGAAAAAATATGGATATATTTCACTAATAGAAGCCACTCTGAAAAGGCTATATAGTGTATGATCCCAACTATATGACATTCTGGAAAAGGAAAAACTGGAGAGACAATGAAAAGATCAGTGGTTGTCATGCCTTGGGAGGGGGAGGGAGGAATGAATAATCAAAGTACAGAGGATTTTTAGGGCAGTGAGACTACTCTTATGGTATTATAGGTACATGTCCAAACCCAAGGAATTTATAAACCAAGAGACAACCCTATGTAAACTATGCATTTGGGGTGATACTGATATGTCAATGTAGGCTCGTCAGTTATAATAAATATACAACTCTGGTGGGGGATATTGATAGTTGGGGAGGAAATGTGTATACTAGGGCAGAGGTTATATGGGAAGTCTCTATACTTTCCACTCAGTTTTGCTGTAAACTGAAAACCATTCTAAAAAATAAAGTTTTTTAAAAAGATAATCCACCAGTAATCTTTTTCTTTGATTTTTTTTTCTACAAACTGATAAAGAGTGTAAGAATAGACCATGCTAGAATGTCTAAGGCTATGTGATGAGCTCACTTAACTAAAATACTGGTAAGGTTAGAATATCAAATAAGAATCATAGCTGTCTCTCAGAGCTGACCTTGGTTAGATCATTGTGATCTATTGAGATAGAATGTACTAGAAATGTTTTTATTAAAATAATTCTAACAAGCCAAAATATGTTTACAATGAAACAAATCCTTAGTGTATGCAATTAATGGTTATAATTCAAATAGCAACCTCGAGCAGCATAATACCTCTGCAGAGATCTTGGCTCCATCAGACACCGTAGCATGGAGCTCTTGGAGATCCTGATGGCCGATACTGAAAAATACAGTGAAAGTGGATCTAATCATGGAACCCCACATACCAGCTGGGCCTTTTCTAGTAGGAGGCCATTGCATAAAGCAATCCATTTGGATTGCTTTGTGTAATGCTTATATTTTTTTGGTTTTTTCCTTTCTGCTTTTTTCAAGTTGGAAGTATAAAAGTAGAGGAACTAGAGAAGTTGACAAGACCAAACTTTTAGAGAAAAGAGGATGTTAGGAGAAAATTTGATGATGAAAGTTTATATATGCATGATTATTTTAAAGTAAAACACAGCTCTGCAAGACAACAGCCTTTATAGCTCAGTCTTGTCCTTGGTATTACAGACTTGCTAAGCTTCTCATCTTTTCCTTCCATCACCGTCTTTGAAACCCATGATGGCTGTTTTCCTACCAGTTCTCTATAGCTATTAATTGTTTCTTTAAACATTTTTAGAAACAGTCTTTTTTGGTTGATGTTTTAGACCTTTTTTATAATTGAAACCCTCAGCAAAATGCTTGTGCAGCCACTTTAGCCTTTTCACATACCACTTAATAGTATTTCACGGTTAATTGACATATGAGTTGATTTTGGATTTTTAGTGCTTAAGTCCAAAACTGTTATTTCAAATCAAAATCACATTTGGCAAGAAATTAAATTATTTTGCAGAATTACATTTAAATGGTACAATAGAATTTCATTGCATAGATTATATAATTTATTTTCATCAAACTTAACACTCGAGTCTCAACGTTACTTCTTCTTATATACCAATAATACATTTAATATTCTACATAATCAAATTTTAGTGTTCCCCTGAATTTTCTTAGGAAATATTCTAGAAATATTTTAGAATATATTGCAGAGTGGGAGTATTAAATTGATATACATTCTTATCTTTTGGGTAACATTTGAGTAAGCTTAGCATCTTTATACATTATTTCAACTATATGTGTCTAGCTATATGTGTCAATTTCTTCTTAAAACCTACCAGCTTTAGATTTTTTTTAAAAGATTTTATTATTTATTTATTTAGTTGACAGAGAGAGAGAGCATGCACGAGCGAGTGCACAAGCAGGCAGAGCAGCTGGCAGAGAGAGACGGGGAAGCAGGCTCCCCACTGAGCAGAGAGCCCAATGCAGGGTTGGATCCCAGGACCCTGAGATCATGATCTGAGCTGAAGGCAGAGGCTTAACCCAATGAGCCACCCAAGTGCCCCAATTGTTTTAAAAACAAAGCAAACATCCTGCTTCTTAAAAAAAAAAAACAAAAACATAAAAAACAAAAAACCCTATTATAGTGCAGATGAAATGCTTTTTGTTGATTACTTTTCTATATCTTTGAGAAATATGGAGGTTGAATTAATTTATCAGATATTTATGTTTTATAATTTATAAATATTCTAATTTAGTCCTTTGACTATTTTTATAAGTAGGACAACCATTTTCTATTGGTTTGTAATTTTTTTAAATATTTATATGAACATTTTGTCATTTTTTCTGTTCTCATTTTTAATATTATTTACATTTTAATTATGGAAGTGTATTTATGAGGTTAAACTGTTTTTGAATGATATATTCCTTTTTATTCATTCCTTTTTATTCATGTGCATTTCTTTATATACAAACTCCATAAATATCCACTTGATTTTTCTTCTAATAATCCTATGGATTCTTTCCTTTTTTCTTTTTCACTTTGAGTTTCAAAAGTAGGTTTTTAAAAATAGTGATTTAAGTTAAATCATTGAGTACTCCTAGACCCAAATTGCTATTAGATTATGTTATACCTGTGAAAATGGCTTGAGGAAGTTAACTTTTTAAAGAAGTAAGGAGTAACTGTTTTCACCCTAGTCAGAAGGATATTTCCCTGTTTCTAGTGTGTTCTTGGGAGGAGGGTATTATAAATTATTATGAATGGCACAAAGAGGCCTTTTCAAGGAATTGGTGGATGCCTTACCTTTGTCTGGGGTATCACTGGGTATTTTAAACAAGAGGCCATTACTCAAATCTGGGGGGAAAAATGCCTAAAACGAACTGTATTTCTTGCTAGGGAAAGGACGCTCTTAATCTTTTTAAGCAGAGATCCAATGTAATATAGGTTTTGGTGAAGTGTGAAGTTAGGGATTAGTGGATTTTTAGAAGCATGAGTGTTAACAGATTGATATTTTTAGGGGTAGAGGATAGGAACTATTTATTCCCAGATATCTTTTGGGTATTTGTAAGAAAACTTGCTGCTCTGGTGAGGAGATGCTACTGAATCTGTTCCATGTAACTGAATCATTTACCTATAGTCAATCTTTGCCTATTTTTTTTTTTTTTGCATATTGGGAGCATAATAATTGTTACTCATATGCATGATATCTGTTATAGAGAGAAATTGCAATACAAAGTGGACCATTTTAAGGGGTATCTGCAAGTTATAATTTGGATATTAGCCCATAATTCATTTCTGTATATACGTAAGAGAAGTTTACCTGAGGAGTTAGTTATGTAGGCTTAATAGAATAGATTGAACTAATATTCACTTTATAGGAGCCTTTGGAAATAATAGCCTAAGGAGAGTCAATTGCAAAAAATCCCCACTGAGTGATAAATTCTGAGTACCTGTACATAGTGAGGCAGGCTTAGTTTTTCTTTTTCTTTCTTTCTTTCTTTTTTTTTTTTTTAATTTTATTTATTTATTTGACAGACAGAGATCACAAATAGGCAGAGAGGCAGGCAGAGCGAAAGGAGGAAGCAGGCTCCCCGCTAAGCAGAGAGCCTGACATGGGGTTTGATCCCAGGACTCTGGGATCACGACCCGAGCTGAAGGCAGAGGCCTTAACCCACTGAGCCACCCAGGCGCCCCTAGTTCTTCTTTTTCTGACCTATTGAATTTGCTTTGAATTTTCCCCTGAATAGAGTTTAGTTTTAGGTCATAAGTTTTCAGTGCAGTGTAATGATTATTTTCTAACATTTTCCAAGTAGTGTTGTTTGTTTAATATTTATTTTTTATTTCTAATTTGCTTAATAATTTCATTATTTGAGAGAGAGAGCATGAGTGTGTGCACATGAGCGAAGGGAGATGAAGAGGGAGAGAATCTTCAAGCTGTCTCCCCACTGAGGGTAGAGCCCACATGGGATTCAGTCTCACCACCCTTGAAATCGTGATGAGCTGAAACCAAGAGTCTGTCACTTAACTGGCTGAGCCACTCACGTGCTCCAAGCTCCCAAATTCCTATATTTCTGTCAAGTATGTTGACCCTCTTAGTGTTTTATAGTCAAGACCTGGAAAGCACATCCCTTCTCCTTACTCTACATTGTTGCAGATAGTCACCTGACCATATCTACTTGCAAAAGAAGCTGGCAAATAATGTTTCTAGCTGGTTAATCATATTTTCAATTTAAAAAACTATAAAAAAGAAAGACAGGTTTTAGGAGTAAATTTAGCAATATACCACAAAGATAAAAGATTCCCTTTACACTTCTGATTTGTTCAAATTTATCTTATGATTTTACATAGTTTTATATCATGTCACTCAGTTCATAGACATTATGGACTCTTCCTGTCTAGTAACCAAATAAAACAACACATTGATGACATTATATGAAAACACACATATATGTAAGGTTATACACAGACATGGATGCACATACACACATTTGCATATGTTGTACCTGTACATACATATAACCATATTTATACACATGTACACACACAGATATGCAGGTAAAATATTTAAATTCAGGGGAAAGAGAGACAATCCTAAATTAAGAAAAAACAATATAGCTACAATAGAATGAAATTCAGACTATTAGATTTCTCATAGATAGCTTAACAATATAGAGTTCTAAACTTGAAAAGTCTTTGAAACCAACGTGTGAGAGAATTGCCATTTACATATGAGTGCAAGATAAAAAATTTTTTGGGTAATTTAGGAAATTGAAATGTATCCCATATGCTCTTTTTTTTTTTTTTTTCAAAAAAGAAAATCACTAAAAAAGTACTCAGAAAAAATAATCAAAATAAACAATTTAAGGAGGAAAACATAAATAATTGAGAACAATAAATATAAGTTGATTTTAAAACATTGTTAACATAGTGAAACTTGAATAAAACATTAGGAAACAAAATACAGAGATTATTTAAAAATAGTATCTACTTTAAACCAAGGTTACTACTAATTTCAGTAAAATCTTGGCCAGCAGGGAGTGCTATAGAGGGAGAATGAGCATGATAAAATGTGTATGTATGGTATAATATTTATACTGCAGATTTATAATATTGATTAAAATATGTTTTTTGTGAGTCAGAAGTTACAGACAATATTTAGCTATAACTTAATTTGATGAAGAAATAAGTAATGTCAACCTTTTACACTAGTGTAAAACAAACAGTTCCAGAACTTCCAAACCACCAGAAGTTAGTAGGAGAGGGAGACAATAATACTTAATTCTTCATGAAAAAGTAGGAAAGAAAGAAAAAACAAGAAACATAAGTATATTCAATTGAAATGAAGTAAAATAACGTCAGGAAAAAAGATAAAATAAATGTGATTATATAAGATATACAATAGCAAAATAATGGCACTAGACATTTTCAGATTGAATTAATACACAATTTAGTGATATCATTTACAACTAAATGACAGAAAAATAATTGAGAATATAAAAATGACCAGCAATAGGTAAATAAACAGCAGTAGCAATATTTTTATCCAAACAATGGGATTTATGACAAAATGAATGAATGAGAATAAAAAGGTTGTTTAATACTGAGAAAAAGGTATGCCATAGGATATTGTGTGCAGGTATGTCTCTCTGTACAGACTCAAATGAGCCCAGATGATCCACTGGAGGTATTCAGTTCTGTTTCTGTTTTGGACTTTTGCCAAGTCTTGCATATTGTAGGGTCTCAGTTCAGCCTTCTTGATGCACATCATGGGCTGTCTTCCAACATAAGTAACCAGCATAAAAACTATACTATCTGTATATCTCCAAATCATGTCCCTTCTCAGTTTCAGATAGGCTGAAACTGCTAAATGTTTAAAACAAACAGGACAAAATCAGTGACAGTGAAAACAAAGAGAGCAAGGAAGAATAAGATAAACCGTGGTCATGTAGAAAAATGAATTTGATTTGGAAACTTGAGTGTCCTTTAAAGATACCTCTAGAATGGATAAACATAAGTATTCAACTCTATTTAAATGCAACCACTCAAAATGTATGTTTCTGTAATGTGCAAAGAGGAATCAGAAGAACCTTGTCAAATGCCTTAAAATAAATATGGTTGGACAATTGGTTTTGCCATATTTCCTTGTACTTAGCCTTCTAGATGAGGTTGACCTTACAAATCAAGAGGCAGC
Organism: Mustela nigripes; assembly: GCF_022355385.1. Taxonomy (NCBI): domain Eukaryota; kingdom Metazoa; phylum Chordata; class Mammalia; order Carnivora; family Mustelidae; genus Mustela; species Mustela nigripes. The sequence goes on along the minus strand of NC_081561.1, from coordinate 122,440,737 downwards.
AAAAAAAACGCACAAATTAAAAAAAAGAAAAAAGAAAAACAAAACAAAACAAAAAAACCCCGCCAAAACCAAGAGGCAAGCTTTTTTACCAGTAAAATGAATTTATTCAAGAATATCAGAAAACTACGATTTGGGACAGGCAAACTTTGGTGAATTGCAGGCAAGTCCATAGAACACAGGAGAAGGGCTTGCTTGTATATGGGAAAAAGAGGAAACTGAGCATGCCTGTTAGAACTTCTCATTGAGGGTGATGATTACTCATATAGGACTGGGCTGTTGCTGGTTTCTTCTTCCAACTGGAGTAGAAAAGCATAGGCTTCTTCCTGTTGGGTAATGTGAGGTAAGCTTCTTACAACAGGTGATCCTGTATAAGAGCTCCCCTTTCAGGCTTCCTAACTCCATTGTTAATGCGGTTTCCTTTATTTTCACAATGTCTACTGCTTACTTACTCCCCTGGCCCTTCAGTTTGATGTAGAACCCAGTCTTTCTTCCTTTTCTCAGGTGCCTAACAGGCTAAGCTTTCCTTTCCTACTTTTGTCTCAGAGAATTCGCTCCCATTTCCTTTCTTCCTTCTCTTTTTCCCTCTTCCATATATTCTTTTTATATTACAGACATTTTAGTGGAAAGTTTATATACTGTCACCAAAGGAGATACCAGTCCCTCAGGTTGATGCTGAAATAGGTCTGGAATCTGGAACTCCAATATCATTAGCCCTTCCTTTTCCAGATTTCATTAGTTCTTCACTTTTCTTTTATATCTTTCTTTTTTTTTTTTTAAGATTTTATTTATTTATTTGAGAGAGAGACAGTGAGAGAGAGCATGAGAGAGGAGAAGGTCAGAGAGCGAAGCAGACTCCCCATGGAGCTGGGAGCCCTATGTGGGACTCGATCCCGGGACTCCGGGACCATGACCTGAGCCGAAGGCAGTCGTCCAACCAACTGAGCCACCCAGGCGTCTCTCTTTTATATCTTTCTTGATTATATTCTCTCCCCATCTCCCTTTTTGGCTTTCTTCCTCTGTCAATTACCACAAAACTGAAACCTGAGCTGCTGGTCTTCCCAGACTCAAGTTCTCACTCTTTTGTGATCACAGTGGAAAGGAGCTTCTTGCTTTCAGATTTAGTTTGAAAAATCCTGGAGACCCACTGTCAGAGCTGTGCTCCGTCCCTGGATCTTCTTCTACAGGTTGTATCACCTCAGGTGAATGACTCAATTCCCTTAAGTATTCTCACTGTAGGATGATGATAGGACTAACTTTATGGGGTGTTGTAACTAGTAATTAAGGAAATGCATATTAATAGCAGTATACTTGCCAGAATTAAATATTCAACAGTGTTATTTATTTTTATGGTATAAATTCCTGTATTTAAGCAACTATTGCTATAATGAGCTATTCTTGATCGTGTATTCTTCAACATTTTGATATGTTCCCTGAATGAAGTCATATGAGGGATATTTAATAAAGGTATTTATATATATTGAAAATTTAGAAAGAGTAGCTAAAGTATTCTTCCCACTTGTATACATAACTAAAATTATGAAATTTAGCAGGGATGTAAATTATCTTCAGTGAAATCTAATATTAAAGGTCAAAATACACCTGTATAAATTTAGAAGGGGGGTCAATTAAGCTAGCCACAATTATTTTGTGTGAAAAGGAAATGCCCAGGATTGTAATTTATTACAAATTTTTATGAAACTGCAGTAACTATAGTGACTTGGATGCTAATAAATCTAATGCTAATTGAGTACACAAAACTAAAATATTTCTTTTAATTTTATACTAGGTCATATTTTACTTAAAGTCTCATATTTATTTGTGTCACTTTTAGGGTGGTTATTGGAAAATTTCCCTATGTACAGGCAGTCAGCATTTCTATTTATTTATTTATTTATTTATTTTCATTTTGAGTATTTCTTCTTTTTATTTTTCTCTTGGAATATTGATACATTAAGCAAAAGTGGTCCTTTGTCCAAGGCCCAGTATTATGGTTTTACTTGCTGTAGGTATTTACTTTTAAAAGCCTTAAAATTAGGTGCCTGGGAGGTTCAGTGGGTTAAGCCTCTGCCTTCAACTCAGGTCATGGTCTTGGGGTCCTGGGATTGAGTCCCACATTGGGCTGTCTTCTCAGCAGGGAGCCTGCTTCCTCCTCTCTCTCTCTCTCTACCTGCCTGTCTACCTACTTGTGATCTCTCTCTGTCAAATAAATAAATAAAATATTTTTAAAAATGTAAGACTTAAAATTTATTTTATATCCTATTATTTTGTAACATATTTCTATGCATTACTGAATTATCACATTTTTTAATTTCATTTTATGTTATGAATTTTGTTTATAAAACACCTAAATTCCCATATATAACATACATGCGTATTTAAAATGACAGAAGCATTCAAAATTCCAGTCTCATATAATTATAGCGGTATAATATAACATAATACAATAAAAATGCAGTTTATCCCAAGGACATATTTGACAGAATGCAAAGGCCACTGTTTTTTTTTTTCTTCCAATATTTTATTTAAATTCAAGGTAGTTAACATATAGTGTGGTATTGGTTTCAGGAGTAGAATTTAGTGTTTCATCACGTGCATATAACACCCAGTGCTCATCACAGCATATGCCCTCCTGAATGCCCATTACCTATTTAGCCCATCCCTCTACCCACCATTCTTCAGCAACCCTCATTTTGTTCTATAGTTAAGAGCTCTCATGGTTTGCCTCCATCTCTGTTTTTATCTTATTTTATTTTTTTCCCTTTTCCTATATTCATATATTTTATTTCTTAAATTCCACATACAAGTGAAATGATATTGTATTTGTCTTGCTCTGACTGACTTATTTCGCTTAGCATAATATACTCTAGTTTATAGGCATTCAGTTTTGACTATAAGTCATTTGGAAACCCTGTCATCTACCACAGAATATAACAGTTGCTGGAATATATAACTTAGAGTCATTTTAAAGATAATATTAGACTTAAAATAGCAAAAATAAATTTTTAAAAAGAATTACAATAGCAAGATTTTAGTTCAGAAACATTGGACTTAAACTCTAGCTTTGCCAAATACTGTCTGTGTGATGTTGCCCAAAATGCTGAATCCCTAAGATTTGGTGTCCTGATCAGTAACGAGTTGATATTGGTATCCACTTCTTAAATAAAAGGGAAAAATGATCATACACTTAAAAATTCAAAGAAAGATAAAAACACGTTTCTGCTTTGTGAACTAGCAAACTTCTCATCGGTAGGATAGATGATCATCTCTGTGTCATCTTATCTCTGTTAGACTTACATTAGTCTAGAAGGTATTTGGGTCACTTTCCATTTGAGAGTCTATATTTCCCAAAAGCACAAAGCATGGAAATATGTGCAATGAAGATGCCATTTTTTTTCAATGACTTTATTAGCAGGATCACCTAAAAATCTTTATCATCACTTTTATTTTTTATTAGGCTTCCATATGGAACAAATCCATTTACTTTCAACAAAATTTAGCTTTCTATAACTACATAGCAAAATTTTAATTCAATTATCAAATTTTTTAGTACAATAGTACTTTCATAAGCAGTTGAATTATTCATTCAGTATTGTTCAGATACCTTATGGAAATATTTCCAAATAGTTGTACTCTTTTGATGGAGTGACACCGGGTTGATAGTTCCTTAAAATAAAGTGAGAACTTTGTCATGTGCATAACCTTTTGTTGTTCTTGTTAGTTGTTTGCAAAATTATATCACAAGATAATTCCCTCTTTCAAAAGATAGATCCATTAGATGAGGCAAATTGACATTTGACATAATATACATATGAAACATATTTAGTCAAAACACAAGCAGTATCAAAGAGGAGCAATAAAACTGATGGTTTTGAAAAGAAGTATTTAATTATTTTCCAGTAACACAGTACTGCTGGGGTTGTTTTGTCTTTTTTCCCCAAAAGCTCTTGGATTAAACTGGTCATCTGAAAGTTACCCATTAGTTATTACTAACAGATATTAGAGGGCGTAGACGAGTTCATAGAATATAATTAAGATTTTCTTTTATAAAACACATGCATAGTGTTTCTTAATATTTCAATAATTATCTTTATTGTGTTAAAATTAGGAGAATCATGAATGTTTCAAATTCCTATCCTGGATTGTTCTATTTAAACATTTTCACAGTTTAAAAATTTAAGTCACCATTCAATATGTCCGAAAAGTATGTAGAATTCAACCATTAATCTATAAAATGTGTGTGACAGTTGTATCAATAAAAACATATCAATAAAAAATGTGTCCAGATTGCAAGAGACATGTGATTTTTATGGTCTTAAGTACAACTCCCAAGTAGCTCTCCTGTATATATCATTTTGGCAAGTTTTCTTTTTTTTCTGATGTGTTAACTATTTTATGCAACAATCTAACAGTCTATGTTTATAAAGCTATAAAATGAGGTGTTTTGTTTGGTAATTTGACTTTTCATCACTTTTATTATTTTTTTTAACTTAGCTAATATTTTAAGAAACTCTAGCATCCAATCATTTTATAATCAAAATTTCTTGAATTTAAATTGATAACCAAAAATTAGTTCTCTAACTATAATTTTGACTTTTTAAAATTGTGCTTTTCATATATTAGTACAATCTTAAATCTTGATTATGTGTTAACTATATAGAGGGAAGAAAATTACAATTATAAGCGAAGAAAATTATTGTTACCTTTTATCATGCTATAAAATTTCTGCTTTTGGTATATGAAATGTATGAAGTTTGAAACTTTGGATAAATTGTTGCTTCATTTTTACTCCCCCTGAAGGGTTGTCTGTAGTGGAATTCATAGAGCCTGGAGTGGATTTATGTAATTAGCTTGGTTGCAAGCCATCCTTCCCATAGGTCAAGCCAATTAAAGGATAACATGTCTCCCTCTTCTAAGGGAGACATGGCTCCAAACAGTGGCATATGCCACAGTGGCACTAACGTTCACTAGAGAGGGAAAACACTCACAGGGATTATAACTTTGAAATGAAAGGAAATTGGATATTGAGCACTTTGAACTCAAATTCCACCTCCCTTTCTGTTTTTGATCTGTGTACTTTTATCTGTACTCTCTTTTGATGTTGAGCATGTCCTGTTAAGGGTGTAGAGGAGGAGGATGTTTGACCACTACTTTCATTCACTGTATTATTTGCCATATTATGATCTAGATCTTCCTCACTTCCTGCATTTGTTGTTTTTGCTCATGAAGGATCCAGCTTTGATGCCATCACATAGGCCCAGGTTCTAAGTAGTCTACTTTCTACCTCAGGCAGAACATTCAATCAGGATAGTCTGAAAATTAGGCAAAAAAATGAAATTGTAAAACTATGTAAAAGTATATAAAAAAGCACTTGGAATGGATAATGTAAGACTGTATTTAATAGCGATAATAAATAAAAATGACTATCTTCACAAATTTCCTTTACATGTTTAGGGAAAAAAAGGGAGTCCTGTCAGTATGAAAAATAAATGGAGGTATGGTGTTACTCATAACCAAACTCTTAGATTGTGTCAATTAAAGATTTTTGAATTAGTGTCCAAAGTATAAATTGATAGACTTACAAATGTATAGATGTTTGTTACTTAATTAAAAGTCCATCAGGTACTACCTCAGGATTAACTTTAGACTGCAAAGCAATTTGTGATTCACTCTGATGGGATTTCAGTTCATTCTGCAGTGTGTTCCCTTGGCTCTGTTCCTCTGCCCACTCTAAGAACTAAATTGTAAAACTTAAGCTTAAAAACGTAGAAAATTATGCTATTTAAAGTTCTTTTAGAAAGATTTTACATTTCAGAAATAGCTGGTTTGAAAAACTGTGGATAGAATTCTGCAGGCTTCTTTTACTTCTACCTCTGGTACTAACTTGCTGCATGACTTTAAACAAATCTGATTTTAACCTATCTGTGCCTCAGTTTCCTCATTTGCTAAGAGATGGGATTTGGGATGGGATCTGGGGGGTGGGTAAACTAGATGATCTTTGAGGTTCCTTTCTACTTTGAAAATTTTCTGAGTCGAATGCATTTATTTTTATTAATCAGATGTTCCTCTGCAAAACAAAATAGTCAAAGTTGAAATTAGGTGAAACTAAGTACATACAAATAAATAGAAAGGACAAATGAGTTTCTTAAAGCACAAATAATTGACTGCTGTGTATTATGACATGTGATATGTTACCTCTCCCTCAAATTTCCTCCTTGGGAGGTAAGTAGGAAATCTCCCAATTCTCTCATCCCGATTGCTTCTTTCTCTAAATGCTTTTATTTTCTCATTTGCCATTACCTGAATTATTTGCATCATACAGGTGTTGCTCTTTAGGAACCTAGGTTCAAAAGACTATTTTGTATGGAATCACATTTGATTTCACCATAGACATTTATTAATACCTTGTAATATCAATTTACACACACACATGCAAATGCTTAATTTAAGTACTACTCTTCTATGCTGACAGACTGAGTCTCATTGAAGAATATAATTTTTTGCTGTGAAAGATGCCTAAAAGTGACAGATTTTTATTTTTCAAATATACCATGGTTGAATTTACAAATACTTGAAGTACCATACACCCTTTTACTATTCTAATTTATTTACATCTTGCAGATTTTCATAATAGAGATAGGTCATGCACTGGGCTTTTTATTTCCTTCTAAAAGTCTACATACAAACATACTCTTCTTGAGCTTGCATCTGACTATGCACAAAAAGTTTTAGCTTGTCTGTAAAGACTGAATGGTACCCTTACAGTTATTTTCTTTCAGATGCCACCAGCTAAACTAGGACTGGCAACAGATACATTGTAGCAGAATTATAATTTCTTTCTTTCTTTCTTTCTTTCATTTTTTTTTTTTAATAAAAGTGGGTGTATGAGACTTCTGTCACGTCTCTATATTTACAGTGAAAAGTCAATTCTAAGCAGTTTGTGTTGAAAATGACAGCATTTCTTTCAAGCTCCACATCAGCTGCTGCTAGCTGGAGTTGGAATTATCATCGTTCACTGGGCTGTCTTGCTTTATGATATCAATTAGCAAACAATCTGTTTTGTTGGCACATGATACAACTAGGATGCAAAACAGAGTGACTGTGAAGCAAAACATTTTCCAGGGAGAAGGCTGTTCTGCCCAAGCATGGGAAGGGAGAAATGATACTGTTCTTCTGTGTCAGGCTTTCTTTAATCTGCCACCAACATCAGTTTATTGACACTTATAAAATGTAATAATGGTTTTAGGTTGACTCTTCTTATTTTTCCTGATGAACAAAAAAACCAAACACTGATGTTGGTTTTTAAAGAATTTACAGCTATTAATTCTCTTTTTAGTTTTCAGTTCAAGAATTTATATCCAAACCCCTACTTAAACTGTAGGGGGAAAAAAAATTACACATAAAACAGGAGAGAAGGTACACTAGAGGGCACTAGTAAGCTATATTTTTATTTATTTATTTATTTGTTTTCGTTAACCATTATAATTCGCATGTCTTTGGGGATGCTTTTGATGCACAATCTGATCTGTTTGAGACTACTCATTTTTCTTTGTTGCTCTCTCTCTCTCTCTCTTTTTTTTTTAAAGACCAATAAACTCATTTGGTAGTTTCATTGACCAGGAAAGTTCTAGACCTTTAGGTTCATTATTTTGATAAGCTTTATCCCATATGGATTGTCTGGATGGCCTTTATACCTTTATTGAAACCCTGCAATCTTGTCCTATGACATTTCTGATGTTTTTTGAAAGAGCATCTCCACAGCTGCAAGTAATTGCTACTTAAGCCCAATTGTATGGGCTTTGAGATATACACAAATCACTCCTGGGTATTTCTTTTAAGCCACATTTAAACCCCAGTCTCCAGAGGTGAAAGGCGAGATATTTAAGTAATCTGCCACCTGGCTCATTCTAATGTGATTGGGGGAGAAGACAAATTCATCTTCTGAAGAATATACAAGAACAGTTTTTCTTGAAAGGTCAAATGAAATTTATGCTTCATGCTTAAAACTTTGGCATTTCAATTAACTTTTAAAAGTCATAAACAATATAGTGAGCTGTAAAATGTGCTTAAAGAGAAAATAGATTGTATTTATTAAACAAAATAAACCAAATTTAATGACTTCTTTAGAATATGTTACTCTTGCCTCTTTACTGAACAAGATTTTAAAAAATTGTCTAAGTTCTATGGTAGTAGGAATACTTTTTAATCTGTTGTGTTACTGGGGTACTTTTATACTTTTAGTTTCCTTCTCTTTTGAAATAATGTTTTTTGAAATCATGAGTAAGAAGATGAAACTTATTTATAAGTACACATGATATAAAAAATGTAGGATATTCATTGTGACAGTAATTACAATCTTAATAGAAATGATTACAGCAATATTTATTCAGTAGGATACAATTAAAACCTTGATCATAGTCCAAATCCAATTTGTTGAAATCTAATATTTTATAGTAAAATATTTCTTAGACTTTCTGCTTTCAAAGAATCAGTCTCATTTCTAAATTGCAAAAATAAAAAGATTTCTCATGTAACATGTTTTATTCTAAAATACATATACTGTCTTTCTCAAAAGATAGCACAGTCTGGGGGCCACCACAAAATAGGACTAAAGAAATTTATCTTGATTCTTTTATCATCCTGAGTTGTATTATAAGTAATGCATCGATCATCTTACTTTCCACCTCCTGCTCACACACATGTCATGTGTCGTTACCATGACCATCTTGTCTGTTGTTGAAATTATTTTTAAGGTTTGGTTGGGAGCTTTTTTCCACTTTAAGGATGAGAAGAGGGGAAACCTATAGAAGTCAGGACTCAGACTTCTGGCATTGTTTTTCTCCTTCACTATACTAGTAGTTATTTTCCAGTCTGTTGTCTTTATGGCCATCAGGTTTAAAAAATCATTAAAAATATAGACTCCTCATGTATTAGATCAGATGGGATAAAAGTGAATAATTTCATCAAAGTTATGCTGACAGGCAAGTGAAGTAGCCAGTCCAAGACTGGAAACTAAATCTGTTGTGGCTTTAAGTCTAAGACTCTTTTTGCTTGCTATGTAAAAGTCAAAAGTCAAAATCTCCACCCAGATTTATAACTACAGATGTTTATTAATTTCCTGTCTGTAGCTTTGGGCAATTATTATAATGATTTAAGATTATTGAAGGAAGTCAGTTTATATTCAACAAAGAGGTAACTAAAATTACTCTCAAATAAGAATATATAAAGAAGCTTTTAACTTCATCTTAGTAAGAAAATACACCTATTTAGACAAGCATATTCTAAGAGAATATTTCCATTTTTTTCCAAGCCTTTTGAAAATTAACAACAAAACAGAAAGAGTTGAGTGTTACAGTGGCAAATACAAACAAAACACTCTTGATTGCTTAGAAGTACTTGATGTCCTGAGATATTTTGTTGTCCTAGTAGGAAGGATTTCATTTGAAACATTGCATGGGGTCATGTGCTTTGCTTTAAAATTGATTTTACACTTAAAACTAAGACAAGCATGACTTTAATAAATCTGTTTTTTATAAAGTCACAAATTAATTTTTTACCATTTTGAGTACGCTGTCATGATCAGTTCTGTTTACACGAAAAAGACTCATAATTAATATTAAATGCATGCATTTGTTTAAGTCATTTTGATCATTTGTTTTCCTTACTACAACCATACTTCATGCTGTCTTCAATTTTTTGGTAAAGTAAAATTTATAGAAAGACTTTATCATTATTACAATATAGTAAATCCAATTAGAAATACTGCAGAAATGGTTGTAGTTTTCATGTGACTATACTAATGATATTTTAGGGGTCACCATTGATACTGACATAGCGGGCACACATTTGAGAGTTAAAATACTATTTAAAAGGCTATATTAACTCAGCCAATGGGAAGCCTTGGTTTATCATATTTTTAAACTATAAACTAAAACAAATTTCCGAAAGATACAAGTTGAATGTTTTTATTTCTTTAGAAAATATCCTGTTTCAAATAACACATTGCTCAATTTTTGCAGAAAACATGACCCTACAAAAATACATGTAATCTGTAGACTTTTTATAGGTATTAGTGTATAGGGGGGAAAAAGAACGTATTTTGTGGCAATGCAAACAGTCTGTCTGATGTGGAGATTATATGCATCATCCATTTAACTTGGTTCCAGTTCTACAGACTGGTCTAAAGTCACTGTATGATGATGTGAGAATATGCTGCTTTGGTGACAGGTGTGAGAAGAAATTGAATTCTACATTACCTCTTAAATTCTCCAAGAGCATATGGACATAACATTGTGCTTCTAATTCAATAGGTTCAATATTCAGAAACATTTTTATATTAGACATGGTTTCTAGACATTGTAACTGAGGGCTCTATAGGAAAAACATTTCCTGTAGTCCCAAGATGGGAAGAAGGAAAAGAGGAAGAATAGAACTTTTAATGAATATCCCTCTGATGGTCATTGTGATATCCATTTTTTACATGTTAGCTTATTTCCTATTCAGAGTATTTGAAAAGAGACAATACAGACATAGCAGTCCACCAAAGGAAGTGATATATGTGCTTACACATGATATATTCAAATAAAGTATGCTGTGTGAGGCTGACTAGATTTATTGTTCATCAGGGAAGAGACACAGTAAATGTAGAGTTGGGTCTTCTTATTTAAGGCATGATAATGTTTGTATGTGTGCTCCCACATGAAGTTGTACTTGACTGTATGTGGCGGAGGGCAAGTGGGAAGTCAGGATTGGAGCTGAAATGATTTGATCATGAAATTCTAAAGTAATTTAGCAAACTTATGAATAGCTGGTTTTATTCATCTGTCTAGTCATTTAAGCTTTAGGAAAAAGTCTGTGATCTTGTGTTGGAAGGCCTTGATACCATCATCAGGTTAATGATTTGCTGGAGTGGCTTACAAAATAAGCTACTATATTCCTGGTTATGGTTTACTGCAGCCAAAGGAAATAGATTAAAATCCACAAGGAAAAGGGTGCAAAGGGCAGAGTTCAAGGGAGACCAGGTGCAAGTTTTCAGTTTTCATTTCCCAGTAGAGACACACAGACAGTGCTTATTTCCCTTAGCAATAATGTGTTGCCGATCAGGGAAGCTCAGCCAAGCCTTGATAACCTTTTGTTTTTTTCTGGAGGTCAATCATGTGAATATGGAATGCCTGCATGACTGATTTTAGCTGCTTAGTTTCCAGTATCCCCCCTCCCAAAGGTCAAACTGATGGCCCAAGTGAGCAAAAACAAGTATTTATCATAAATCACATTATTAGCAGTAAACTACCTAGCCTGTGATCCAAGGCCCAAGGTATGCAAAGACCCTCTCATCAGGCAGGTTATTTGAAAGGCTTAGAGTAGAGGTTATCCCCAAAGAGTAGCTCAAGAACCTCTCCTGAAACCTTTTGGAATGTGCTGGTTTGGGGCAGCGCAGCCCCTGTTGAGTTAATCCTTTACTATACAAGTTAAAGGCTACAGATGTTTCCTGATTTTTGTCACCTACTGCAGGAAAGTTAATGTAATACATTAATTATATATTATACGTTGAAAGCCTGCAGTTCTTTATTTAAAAATTTGAGATCATAGTCCTTGGTCATTTTTTTTTTTTAAAGGAAAGGGCATATAAGAAAAAATAAGTTCTGCTACAAAATGGAGATCAAAACTTAGCTTGTCAGGCAAATAGTGAATATGGGTAAGATTTAAGGTGCAAGTCACCATTCAGAGGTTACCTAGAGGAGAAGACCATATGACTATAGCCCAAGAATTAAGCAGAAACATTGGAACTAACGTGTGTTGAGTGCAAGCATACCTGAGGCTTAGGGAAGTTCTGATTAACAGACAGCTGGAGCAGGGAGCCGGACATGCATGGGATAAGAAGGCATGCTTGGTAGATAAGGTAAAGCCTGATGAATCACTAAAATGAGAGGGAGAGTAGGTCATTGATTTCCTAATGCTACTGTAACAAATGGTCACAAATATAGTGGCTTAAAACAACACGAATATATTATCTTACAGTTCTAGAGATAATAGACAGATAATAGAGAGGTCAGAAGTCCAAAATGAGTCTTATGGGTCTAGAATGAAGGTGTAGACTAACGTATATTTCTTCTGGAGACTCCAGGGAAGAATGTTTTTCCTTCCCTTTATAACACCTTCCAGAGGCCGTGTTCCTTCCTTCATGGCTACTTCTTCCATCTTTAGAGAGACACAATATAAATTCTTCTTCAGTCATCATGTCTTTCTGAATCTGCTCTCCATGCATCCCTCTATCCCTTCTTAGAGTCCTTGTGATTACGCGGAGCCACCTAAATAACCCAGGATAACTGTCTTCTCCCCACTTTTCTCCATTTCAAGATTTTTAACATAATTACATCTGAGAGGTCTTTTTGTTATGTCAGAAAACATATTCATAGGCTCCAGGGATTGGGACTTGGACATTCTTGGGTGGCCTTTATTCTGTCTTCCATAAGAGACAGGGTACCACTGGAAGAGCTGGGGTTGAAGGATACTTACAACAAATGCTGCATTTCATTGTTGGGTAGCCTTATCAGGTTCTAAGAGAAGGTGGCTACAATCTCATTCACTAGGAGATTGCCATCCATCAGTGGATAGAATGTTACCCTCACAGGCTCAGTAATATTTAACAAGAGTTTGCCCTTAGTTATTTGAGGCAAGAAAAATCAGTGGTTGGTAATTCAAGAGATACTCCTTATACTAAGGAATAACTCAAGCTAACAAGTATGAAAACAGATTGATTTAATAAATAACATTTATTTTATATTTATGATATGTCAGATTCACCAAACCAAATACTTCCATTACCTCATGCAGTTCTCACTGCAGCATTTAAAAAATAGTTTTGGGGGCTAGTCAATGAAAGAAATGAATTTGAGTGTTTATTAACCTGCCCCGGTGGTTTTAGGAAGCAACCTGGTAGAGACAGGATGCAAATCTGAATTATTTCAAGGCCTTGGCTTTTTCCACTGCAGAATGCCAACATGTTGAATTTACAATGTTGGATAACCCTTTCCATTAGTCAAATGTTTATACCCATAATACAGGGTATTCCTTTCTCAATTGCCAGAACAAACATAAGGTTAATAACTAGGATAATTTTGTTGAGAATAGAATCAGATCATTGGGCAGAAAACAGTGGAGTCCTATCAAAACCTAATAGGAAGGCTGATGAAACATCTCCTTCCTACTACAGAAAACATCCTTTCAGTGTTAGAAATCCTTGGTCCTGTTTAGAAGTATTTACAGTATCCGGTGCAATGATAAACTGGTGTGATAAACATAGCTACCCCATGCCCTTCCTTAATACTATTGAACTTTTGAAATGAATTAAATAAAACTAAAAAGAAAGTAGTGGTAGTTTTAGAAAGTTAGCCATTTGGATTTGAGACGGCCTCCCATACCTTGGATTTTTCTGATGTCAGTGTGATTATTGACTCTTTGTACAAGGTTTTTCTATGTGGTGGGAATAGAAAGCATGTTGAATACCAGGCTTGTGCACTTGCTTTCAGAGTGGAAGTTGAGAGGAGGAAAACAAAACAAAACGAAACCCAGCTTCACAAGTGTATAAAAATGGAACAGAGACTGACTTGTGGGAAATATTTCTTCTTCCCTTTTAGCCCAGATTTTTCCAAAGAGATTTCCTTATTACGTAACCAGGTCAACCTTGGGTTTCAGATGTTTCTCTTAACTATCTTGAGGTGAAGATGAGAGGCCACAAAGAAACTTTCTCCTTTAAGGCCTCTGAGTGGACTTCTAGGTATCAAATCAGGGATTTATCACATGAATTCATCCTATAGAACAAACTAGATGCAATTTTAGATATTTTCTTGAAATTGCTTCTATGAATCTTTTCTTTGAGTGCATCACTAAGTCAAAAATTGAAGAGATATTTTTAGTACTAGTTCACTCTACTGGTAACTTTATTTTAGCTCTAAGTTCTTAAAATACAATATAATAAAAATGATGTTGCTCTTGGTCCTTGAAGTTTTGGATTCATTGTATTCAAAGTTTTAACTGTATCCGCCAAATACTCCAGGCTCTCCTGGAATTTATCTTTCTAAAAGTCTGAACCAGTTGGTTTTTTTTCCCCTGGTGTTCCAAAAATAGGGCAATAGCATCTCTCTGCTCATAAATCTGTGGATACATATTTCCCTCTGTCAACAAGCAAACTGCAATGTGCAATAGAAGGATTTTGTAATCAACATTAAAAGCAATGAAAGTTACTTGATTTTGACTTGTTTTTTGTGTAATTGACCACCTAGTGGTTGAAATTGAAGTATTCTGTGAGATCAGCTCGCAGGGACTTAGAAGCCGGTGCTTAAGCAGTGAATGATGGAGAGTATCCCAATAAAAGTATAATTTTTCTTTGTTTAATCGATTTTTAAAATTTTGAATTGAGATTTTTGACAATGTAATTAGTGTTTACCCTAATACAGGTGTGTATATTTTTATGACATAACCTCAAGTAATCATCAGCATCAGTAATTGTCAATCAATGACATTTCTCATACATAAGACAATACACATTATCAAGTATAATTCTTTCATCAGTAGTGTATTTAAATCAATAGGAAAGGATGTGATAGATATGTTTATTACTTTTTGGTGATGGTTTCATGGTTGTATGCATATAACCAAATCCATCAAATTATAGACATTAGGTATAGGCTGTTTTTTTTTCTTTCTTTGTATATCAATTATATTTCAACTAAGCTGTGAAAAAAATAAAACAATCAGACACAAAAAACTAATACTAAAAAAGGGCAATAATGCAATTTTTTTCAAGACCATGATATTTTTCTTTTTTTTTTGCTAATTGATTAAACAGTGCTTAATTAAGAGAAAGCTATACATTCCAGTAATTATTCATCATAATGTTTTGATACTGTTCAGGAGAGATGGTTTTATGAGTTTTTTCAGTTGTATAAAATTTATTTTGGTGGTTGGGACGCCTGGGTGGCTCAGTTGGTTGAGCGGCTGCCTTCGGCTCAGGTCATGATCCCAGCGTCCTGGGATCGAGTCCCACATTGGGCTCCTTGCTTGGCGGGGAGCCTGCTTCTCCCTCTGCCTCTGCCTGCCACTCTGTCTGCCTGTGTTTGCTCTCGCTTCTCTCTCTATGACAAATAAATAAATAAAATTAAAAAAAAATTTATTTTGGTGGTGCTTGGTAATTAAAAAGCAGTATCATGTGAAATTTTAATAGCATTTAAGGTCCCCAATAATAAGTTCCAGTAACTTTAACATGTGTGTGCTACGCAGTATTGGGTTGTATAAAACGGAAAAAAATTTTTTTTTAAATGAAAATAAAAGGTTTGCATGAATTTTAACTCAAATGCTCAGGCTGTAGGGATTCCATTATGATATTGCTCAGTCTTTTTAAACAAACCCAGCTGATTGGATATGTTCAAGGAGAGTGCTAACTGACCATCAGTTTCATTTCTTCTATTTGGGAATTTAGCTAGATTAAATTTCCCAGTTTCCTTTGTGGGCTTAGTGTCTTGAGGCTGACTTCCATCCAGTGCACAGTGTGGCTCACTTTGGGGCTTGGCCTATATGAATCTCTCACATTAGATCTCTTATAATCTTTTCTTGCTGCCTAAAATGAAGAGGGCTTCATGGTAAACTCGAGGGCCAGGTGTTGCCATAAAATGGAAGGACCTCTTCCCTAAATCACTTTTGAAAAGAAAGCTACCTAGAAAAGCTGTTCAACCAAGAGCACTCTAAATCTACTGCTAGGTTGTTGAGGGAAGAAGGGGAAGAGTTGTGTTAAGCCACTAAAACTTCAGAGTTTATCTGCTATAGAAGCTGGCATTTCCTTAACCACTCCAGATATTATTTTTTGTAATTTCACTCCATACCTGAAAGAGAAGTCAAATTGATGGGTTGCCTTTTCATTTGCCCCATAGCAAAAACAAAATATTTATTTCGAACAAAAGAAACCAGAAATAATGGGGAGGATGCCTGATTATTCCTGCAGAAAAATATGGATATCTGTCAGTTGGTGGTAGTGTTTTCTTCCATTCAGTCATTCTTCTGTTCCAGGTGAAATTTGTATTAATTTCCCATAAACATTGATGTCACTGGCCTTGTAACTATCTCTGTTTAATGGGGCCTAAAGCAAATTTAAATAACCTTACTTTGCCAGTCTTATGATTCGTAGCTTGCAATGTCAGGATGAACTCTTAGGATGGATTGAAGAAGAAATGTTAAAATAAATGGTAGGACTCAGGATCTCTATGGTGCAGTTTAGTAATGGCAATAGCACAAGATTTTTTGTTTATTTCTTTTTGTTTTATTAAGTACATTTCTGTCTTAAAATTAGTTTTATGTTAGGCTGTAAGATATATGCAATGTAAATTGTATCATGTGCATGAAAATATCTCATAAAGACTACGCATGAGGCCCCTGGGTGGCCCAGTTGATTAGTCATCTTAATCCTGCTTTCGGCTCAGGCTATGATCTCAGGGTCTTGAGGTTGAGCCCCGAATTGGGCTCAGGGCTTGGTGTGGAGTCTGTTTGTGTTTCTCTTTCCCTCTTTGTTGCTCTCTCTCTAAGATAAATAAATCTTTTAAAAGTAAAATAAAACAAAGACTGTGCACCGTCATCTAATAATTACAGACTTTACCTATTTATTTTATCCTGTGAATCTCTAACCAGTGATGAGGAAATAAACAAAACAAAACAAAACAAAAAAAACCTTCTGAGATAATTGGAAAGAGGTAGTGTCCTCGTGATAGCTGAGGAATGATTCTTAACATCTATTCCTTTTAACTCTGTACACTTCTGGTATTGGTCTAGAATTTTGAGGTAAGCAGAGTAGCATAATTTATGTTCACAGATGTGGTTACATACAGAGTGGTTGACCATGCATGATGACGTGAATCTTGATATGTGCAGCAAGATATATTGAGTCCAGATTTAGGCATAAGAAATAAATCCTGTCAGAATACATGTGACCCTGATGTCTTGTGTCTACTATGGTACCAAAGAATTTCCTCTTTCTGATGAATACATAATATGATGCTGTCCAGATCATGTTGGCACTAATTATTACAAATGAGGGCAGCATTCTGAAAATTTGTCTAGGGGTGTCAAAAGAAAGTAAAATCAGAATTTTGTCCTTTTTTACTCTGATAGGTCATCTCAGGAATCATTATCTAATGTCCCTAATTCTACTTTTTGATGATAACACTGTAAACAAATGTATTTAAAACCATGTAGGCTATTGCTTCCCAAGCATGTCTGCAGTTTAGAATCACCTAGGGAATCTTTTAACACTTCTAAAATACAGGTTATAGCCTCAGAAAATTAAATCACAATTTCTGGGGCTGTGATCAGGTGACTCTGTTCTGCAGACAGGTTTGGGAACCACCCACTATCATTTTAGAATTTAATAACAGGTTTCCATGCCAACTTCTCAATAGAGGTTCTATATTAGAGGATATTCACTGAATAGAAATATTTTAATTCAAAGGTAATAGAAGTTATGCATATTTAATGTAGCAAACATAGTAAACATAAAAACCATAAAAATTAAGTTAACTAGAGGTGCCTGGGTGGCTCAGCCGTTAAGCATCTGCCTTTGGCTCAGGTCTTGATTCCAGGGTCCTGGGATGGAGGCCCTGCTCAGCGGGGAGTCTGCTTCTCCCTCTCCCACTCCCCCTGCTTGTGTTCCCTCTCTTGCTGCCAAATAAATAAATAAAATCTTTAAAAAAATTAAGTTAACTATAGTCTTGTCAACCAAAGATAATCACTGTAAATAGATTAATTTTCTTCTAGATATTTCCAGTCAATATAAATACTAATAAGGATGAGTGTGTATCTTCTAGATATTTCCAGTCAATATAAATACTAATAAGGATGAGTGTGTATGTATGTGTGTGGGTGTAACAAAGACTCATATTTTTTATTCTTTTTCTCTCACAATATATAGAATTAGAAAAATTAGTTTTAAATGTTGCTTTTTGTATGGCCTTATTCCATTGTCCTTTTCAAAAGCTTTTCTGGACAATGATACCATTTCCTTTTTTATACTTACTTTTATCTCACCCTTAAAGAACTTTGTCTTGGGCTAAAGAAAGGTGACACCATTTCAGGTGAATTTTTGCATGTTTGCTTGCACAAGTGAAAAATGGGTATTTTCATCTCAGATCAAATTAGAAATTTGGCAAGAAAATGTTCCTGAACTTAGCTGCATAGGAATCACCTGTTGAGATAGTTAAACTCTGTATGCATGGCCCCACCTCATGGCTCTGACTGGCAAGGTTCAGTGGGGTATTGGGGGGGGGGGGTCCTGGTTATTTGCATTTCTAACGCTGCCAGGTAATGTTTGTGCTGCTACTGAGGGAAGCCACACTTTTAGGAACATTTTAGGAAAAAAGTTCTTTTTCTTATTCCTGGGTTTTTCTTTGTCTCAACAACCCATTCATTACATACAAGTAGTTTACATTTGATGCTGGCTTTATAAATATCTATCTTTGATTAGAAATTTCCAAATACTTCCTGGAATTATTCAACTTCACCAAAATTGACTTAGCTCAAGAGCTTGAATTTTTTTTTTTTTTTTTTTAATTTAGTTGAAGGAGAGAGAGAGAGCACATGCGTGAGTGGGGATTTGGGGGGGTGTTGCAGGAAGGCTGACCCGGGGCTCCAGGCTGACCCTTGAGTTCTATCCCAAGATCCTGAGATCATAACCTGAGCCGAAGGCAGAAAGTTAACTCACTGAGCCACCCAGATGTCCAAGAGCTTGACTTCTTAATAATTATTACAAGTTGCTCATATTTTATTTTTGAAAAATTGATAAACTGAAGCCTCTTTGTATGTCCAATGGACATGTTGGGGTAACTCAACTTTCTTCATCTTGACAGAAGAAAAAATGGTATTGCTGCCGTCCAAATTCTGAGGGATGCACTTACCATAACTTTGAGTTCTCAAGAAAGAAAAAGCAGCTCTTATAACAGGTATGGCAAAATATTTGTTATCAGGGTTTTTGTGCACCTAGCTGGGAAGAGCAGATTCCTGCAAATTTGCAGATTCAAGATGTGTCCTGTTTACAACTGATGTGTTTTTTTTTTAAACCTTTTTCTTTTCAAGTGTTAATTCCTCCAGTAGAGATAATCTGTTCTCTTTCATGTCTCCTCCTTGGGCAATACATTTTGAAGATTAATATAATATGGATAACATGCCTTTGTGTCTTGCCTAATTCAAAATGCTGAGGGTATTATTTCTGGTTTAGGGAGTTTGAAGAAATTTATATCTAGGTTTGGAATGCTCAGTTATCAGAGAAGTATTGCTGCATGTCTGGACCTGGCAGTTTGCCCACATTCCTAGCAGGTCATTAATAAAGGCTACAATTGCTCCTACATTTAGATTTTCTTCTACACTGACTCAGCAGTTGCAGTTATCTTACACTGTCATGGGTCATTAAGGAGCTTCAGCTGGCATACTTTTAAAAGATGCTCTGTTCCTTTAGGTTAGAGCTGTTTTTCTACCCTAACTCACCTTTCAAACTGGACTTTTTTTTTTTTAAGAGATATCTGGGGGAAAATGTTTAATAAACAGCCCAGAATACAGTAACTAATGGTTTCAGCTTCACTTCCTTTGTGCCTTAAAAATCAAGTGTTTATTTAGAAAATGCCTTCAGCAAGAGTACAGTTTGGGATTTATTTGATGTCACAGATTAAATTATTGCTTGCTTACTTCCTTTACTTGAAATGCACAATTAATATTTCACAGCAAGTTTAAATTAGTCGTTACATTTTCTTCTTTACTTAATTTTCAAAGTCACTTAAAGCCATCTGAGCCCTAGTATTTTTACATCACAAACCATAAATCAAGTTAAATGTTGGAGTCAGGGAGCTCTAATGCTACATTTAAATCTGAAGCACTGGTAAAACTACAGTTTATCTAGCTATGTTACAGGCTGTCGCCCAACAATAAATAACCTCAAAAGTTTCACGGCTTTTTTTGTTAAACAGCCACAATTCAAGAATTGGAAAGTACTGCAACAAATTAATGATAGAAGTATGAAGAATAGTGGGGAAACTCTATTCTTGCTACTTCCATTATAAAATGTTGTGGTTTGAGACTTTATAGTAGAATTTTAAGACCATAAATTCTCCAGAAATGATCTTGTAAGCATTACCTTGAAGACATACTCATTTTTAAGAGGTTTTTGTTTTGTTTTGTTTTGTTTTTTAACTGTATCTTTTTGTGGGGAGGGAAAGTTCTAATTCTTCCATCTGACATTGGAGAAATCTCATGATCTAAAAACCATAATATAGAATGTCTTCTTATGACTGATTGATGTGGGGTTAAATATACAACTAACGTTGAAACAGAGTCCTTTTACAGGATACCTTGAACCATTAGAATAAGAAATGAGCAATTAATAATAATTATATAAATAAATTTTAAGGAAGTTCTGTTTTCTCTTTCTTCCTTCTTCTTCTTCTTCTTTTTTTTTTTTTTACTTAGAAGTAGCAAAGCAAACCAAAAACAAACAAAACAACATTAAAAAATAAAGTTAACGCAAATGACAAGATTATTCACACCATAATTGAGAAAGTGTGCAGGGTTTGCTTTCTCAGAGGGTGGCCAGAAGGACACAGAAGCATATGCTAGTTCTCACACAGATGCATTGATCCTTGTCTCAGCCACTTAATTGCTATGTTACAATAGTCAGCTTATTTGCCTTCCCTAAGCCACTGTTTTCTCCACTTTGAACCACAATAACCATGAGGTTAATAAGATCTAGTTCTTATTATCTTGAAGTAATATATGTAAGTATTAATAGTAACTCTATTGGGATTAAGTGATTTGATGTAGGTACAGCACCTTCCCTGGCTGTTGATCCATGCAGGATTTTTCTGTGTTTGGTATGTGCCATGTAAGTATATGTACAGGAAAGTTACCTTACTTATGTAAGTGATATCTCCCAGACTTAGAACATGCCTCTTAGAAATGCCTCTATCACACACACCTAGGCATGAAACACATATACACATACACACACAAACACTTAATAGGGGTGTTTGTGTGTGTATGTGTATATGTGTTTCATGCCTAGGTGTGTGTGATAGAGGCATTTCTAAGACGTGTTGAGCCAGTGAGTGTCCCAAGCTATTGCTCAGAAACAACTAAGGGAAAATTCAGAAAAGATTCCTAGATATAGTTGGTTGCCAGATTAAGCAAATAAAAATAGAGGACAACCAGTTACTTTTTTTTCAGATGGACAGCAAATTTGTTTAAGTGTATGTCCCCAAAATATATGATACACTAAATTTTTTTTTGTTATTTATCCGAAATTAAAATTAAGCTGCATATCCTCTATTTTTATCTGGCAGCCCTAACACAAAGAAAAAGAAGGTAAAACTCTCAGTTGTTAAAAGCAAAGTTATGTGTATTCAAATAATAATAATAATAATAGTAATGCCACAGTTAGCATAACTTTTCTCCCTTTCCCCAGTTCTTTGTGGTATAGCCACAGTTGTCTCATTTCAGTTTCTGGAAAAATGCCAGATTTTTTTCTTTTAATAGGATATTTGTGATTTCATCTGTCTAGGATGAACCACCCCCTCATCTCTAAACATATCCTCCTTAGACTCTTAACAGAGGCATCTCAGGCTTCTGGCACTTTCCTTGACCCAGAACCCCATTTCCTATTCCCCACCCCAGGTTTATTCTTATACTGTCTCAAACAATGGTATTTATTTCTTTCAAATCACTTACCGTATTTTGGGACTATGAATTAATACAATTACATACTCAATATCCATCTCCTCTACTATATTGTAAACTCTTTTAATTTAATTAATTTATTTATTTATCAGAGAGAGAGAGAGAGAGTGCTCACAAGCAGGCAGAGGTGGAAAGAGATGCAGACTCCCTGCTGAGCAAGGAGCACGATGCGGGACTCATTCCCAGGACCCTGGGATCATGGCCTGAGCCGAAGGCATTGGCTTAACCGACTGAGCCACCCAGGTGTCCCTATATTGCATACTCTTTGAAAACTCTTTTTTCTCTAATTTGTTGCTGTAGCATATAGCATACAGGGTCATTTTTAAAAAAATTATCTTAGAGGTTTTTTTGAGATTAAAAAAATTATTTATTGGCGGAGGGAGTGCTCCCACAAGTGAGCATGAGCAAGGGGAGGGGTAGGGGAGGAGGAAAGGGAGAAGCAGATTTCCTCGCCAAGCACAGAGCCCTATGAGGGCCTCAGTCCCAAGACCTTGTGATCATGACCTGAGCCAAAGACAGATGCTTAAATGACTGAGCCACTGAGGTACCCCCAGGGTCATGTTTTTAATATCAAACTGTTTGTACATTATTCTTCCAATGAAGAATGCTCAGTTTTGTGATTAAAAGCATAGTTCTGGTTACTTGGCATTTCTAAAACCTAATTAACTCCCTCCCCACAGCAGGTCATCATACTCTAATTTAGTGTACTCAGGACGAGTGTTTAAATTCTTTCAACCTCTTTGTGTTTTTTTTTTTTTTTTTCCACTTTAAATTGGGGTTAACAACATTTCATAGTGTTGTTCTGAGGATTAAACAAAAGGTTTGCGAAACATTTGTATGGTCCCTGAATCTAGCAAGTATTCAAGGAAAAGTAGCAAGGACAATAAAACAACAAACACTGAGAGGCAAATCTGTAATGGTTACAATTTAAAAGAGATTTTATTTCTGACTTTGTTGCTAAAGGAAGGCTTTTAGACAAGATGAAACTTCTGCTAGGTCTTAAAGTAGTATGTGGGGGCTCTGGGAGACAGCCCTTCTGGGAGGAGTTATGTGATTATTTCAGGCCTTGTTCTAGAACTCCGATGTAAACCCTGAGCTTTCAGTCTCTCTAACCTAACAACTCAAAATATAGTCAATTGGCATTACCAGAGAACTTGTTAAAAAATGCAGAATCTTGGGTCCTGCATACCCTTAAACTAATGGATCAAAATCTGGACCAGGTGACTTTTGTGTACATTAATGTTTGAGGCAGTACTCTATGGACAGTGGTTGCCAAATGTGATTGCTGGACCAGCAATGGCAGTATATTTGGAAATATATAAGAAATGCAAATCTCCAGATCTACTGTATTGATCTACTCAGATGGTATAATAAAGTACCACCGACTGGGTGGTTTAAGCAAAAGCATTTTGTTGCTTGCATTTCTGAGGGCTAGGAAGTCCAAGATTTAGCTGCCAACAAAGTAGACATTAGTGTGGGGCCTTTTGGTTGGTGGGTGGCTGCCATCCTTCAAGTGCTCACATAACTGGTCTTCTTTGTGCTGTGTGGGGAACTGTCTAGTATTTCTTTTCATAAGGGCCTTTATTCCCATGTAATTCCTATCAGGCTAGGTCCCACCCTCAGGAGCACATTGAAATCTAATTACTTCCCAAAGACCCCGGCTCCAAATACTGTCACATTGTAGGTTAGGTCTTCAGCTCCTTAATTTAATTTGACACACTCAATCTGTAAGACCTACCTAATAAAAAATCCCGAGGTAGGGTCGAGTTTGGGCCAGCAGTCATCTCCAGGCAATTCTGACGTGCTTTAATGATTAAGCCACTGCCTCAATACAGCAGTCACCTTTGTGTTTCCTTGGTGCTAATGCCTGGGGTTGAAGCTTGGTGACTTTAAAGTACAGCCAAGTTTAAGAACCATTAATAAAAGATATTTTCTGCCCAGATATATAAAGTATATTCCCAACAATACCATAGAGTTGTCTTGGGGCAGTAGTAGAAAATTATCTAGATAGTGACAATCAGTAGTCAGTCATCAAGTATTGATGGGTAGATACCATGTATCCTATGTAAAAAATAAGTACAGTAGCCATGTCACCATGTCATCTGTTGGGAGGAAGAACCTCAAATATTTGGAACTCTCTACATACTTAGCATTCATGTTGCATGATTAATTTCTTATGTCTGAGTGAGAAATTCTATCATCCTTGTATTTGAAAGACTTGTTTTGACCTGTGGTATAATTGATTCCTTTCAAAAGCTATGCATTTTAGAGGCGAGTCCTGCTGAGTTTAAAGAAAAATGCATGTGGGATCACAATTGCCTGAGGTAATTTCTACCTTAGATGTAGTTTTGCCTAGTGGTTTTAAGAGTATACAAACAAAAATATCAAAACTGATCCCTTACACTTTTTTAATTGAAAATAAACTTCCAGTGATTTTCCTGTATGCCTCGGTTGCTCAAAGGCATTCATCTTTCTGATGTCAGCACTTAAAACCCTAAAAATCACGTAGATGTCTTTGATATAGGCATAAAATAGCAGCAGAACTGGTAAATGCTGAAGAGAAGTGGTCTACAGTCTATATTCATGTTTTCATATATCATTCCTTCTTTCTGAGTTCTCAGAAAACAGTGAAAAGAGATATCTGTCTGCTCCCCTTTCTGATAAGAAGGCAAAGCAAAGCATGATTAATGTTACAGAAATCTTCATTATGAAGATAATTTTTGTCATAAGAACCAGAGACTGTATAAGCATGTGTTTCAGGAACAACCTATTTTCCTTCCTCTCCCATCTCTTCTCCTGACTTGGGCTATTGGCATATGTGATAGATAGCTGGAGTATAAAGTGTTTTAAGGAAACCTGTTTGATATAGACCAATGCCATATAACCAATATGAATCCTGCTGTGAGTGAATTATTTGTCTGCAAAGACTCTTACTTTGTGGTTCCCATTTCATTTTGGATTTCCACTTGTGTTTGTTTAAAGTTACTGCCACCTCTGTGGTTGTGAATACATCTCATGCAGTCAGCTGTAGCCCAGCTAAAAGAAATATAGTGCCATCTCAGTACTTTAGTAAAGATCTGTGTTCTTACAAGTAGGATCATCCAATTTCTAGCCACAACAACGAACACACTTGTTGTTGTAGAAACCACAAAAAAGCTTAGCTAACATACATTAAATTCAAACCCATTAACTGAACCCTTGCTAGATACAAACACTATATTGGGTTTTATGTAGTTTTCTGTTCTCAATATTAAATTCAATGTTAGATAAGAAGTTGGTCCATGAATCGATCAAGCAATTGCTGGGATAAGGCAGAAGAAGAGTTCATGTGAAAATCCTGGCCCTGGCACAACAGTGATGTTGAGTAAGATAAATTCATCCAGGCGGACATGAAAGTGAACCTAGTGCAAGGTGCAGGAGACTGGGCATGGAGAAAGATGGGCAGAATGTATGGGCTGAAAACTCTATGGCAAACCCCTCAGGGGTTAGATTTTTTTTATGTTTCCAGAAGTATCAGTTTGTTCTTGATGTCTGCTGGCTGGACTGCTTTCTCCTAATTCAAAACCTCTCAGACATCTGAGCCAACATTCAGGGTCTTGTTCTTGATATTTGTTCTGGGATGTTGTTATGTTATTTGGAAATAGTTTGATCCTTTTAGGTTACACTTCTGTGAGTTGTTAGGAGGATCTGGAACTGAGCAGTGCTCAGTTTAGGGCTAATTTTTCCATCTCTGGAGGTGAGTCCTTCCTGAATACTGTAACACTGGATGCATGAATTAAGAATCTTGCTGGTGGGAACGTGCAGTATTCCCAGCCCTGTATGACTGCTGGATACTATTCCCTCTAATCATTTGAGATGCTGCTTTCTCTAGCTTCATGTTGATTCCATGTGAGAGGAAATATGTCAGGATCAGTACTGTGATAAATACTTCAGAGGATACTTTAGACTTCTGGGATTCTATTCCTGTGTAGGTCTTATTTGTCTGTTCTGTGAACTCTGGTCACCTTGTTTTCCTCCACGCTCAGCCATATCTCCTCAACTGAGAGAGTCAGTCTCCTGGCT
The DNA here is from genome assembly GCF_022355385.1 of Mustela nigripes. Lineage (NCBI taxonomy): Eukaryota > Metazoa > Chordata > Mammalia > Carnivora > Mustelidae > Mustela > Mustela nigripes. Next base: position 122,414,919 of record NC_081561.1, on the reverse strand, counting down.
CCACTTCATTACTTCCTCCCTGCAATGGCCTGGAAACTCACAGTAGCCAAGCTGGAGATGTTGGAGTATTATTCACTTCATTTGTTCTCCATCTATGATGGTTAATTTACTGTATTTACTTGACTGGGCCAAAAGATGCCCGGATATCTGACTAAACATTTTTTTTTTTTCTGGTGTGTCTGTGACAGTGTTTCTGGATGAAATAAGCATGTAGAATTCTAAGTGGATTCAGCCTGATTGTCCTCCTCAATGTGAGTGGGCACGATCCAGTCAGTTGAGGGCCTGAGTAGAACAAAAAGTAGAGGAAGGTTGAATTCAGTTTCTTCCAGTCTGACTGAGCTGATATATCAACCTCCTGCCCATATTTCATGCTCCTGGTTCTCAAACCTTGAGATTTAAACAAGAATCTTCACCGTTGGCTCTAGGTCACTCAGGCCTTTGAATACTCCACCAGCTTTTCAGCTTTTAGGCATCAGATGATAGGGGTTCCTAGCTTCCATAATCATGTGAACCACCACCTTGTAATAAATTCTTTCTTTCTGTCTCTAGATAGATTGATTGATATAACTATAGATTTAGATATAAGTAGATCTAAACCCTTACCTTCATCTCCTGTTGGTTCTGTTTTTCTGGAGAACCCTGACTAATATGCTATCTCTCAGGGATGAATCGCTGTTCTTTATTGCCCAATAGTTAGTGTATTAAGAACTGTTTATGTGTTTCGTCTGGTGATTTTTAATTTATTTATAAGTTTTCTTTCAGGTAGAATGTAACTCAACCCTAGCTTTTTCATTTGGCCAAAAACAGAAGTCCTATACATGAACATGTAGATCATTTCCAATATTTTACTTCTCCAAATAATTCCACAGTGAGTACTCTTGCGAATACATTGTTTTATGTTAGTAGAGCATATCTTCAGTGTAAATTTTTAGATGTGGGATTGCTGGGCTAAAGGTAAATGGTTATCTAGTTCTGTTAGCTACTGCTAAAGTCTCTTCCATTAAATTGAACCAATTTGTAATCCTGTGTTTGAGAGTGCTTATTTTCCTGCAGCTTCACAAATGAAGTATATTGTTAAGCTTTTGCAAGTTTGCCAATATGGGAGGAAACATTTTATCTCAGAGTTATTTTAGTTTGTATTTTTTTATTTTCCCTCAAGTTGAACAACTGTTCACATGTTTCAGATTTATTCGTAAATAATTCTTTTGTCAGAGTTTTCTACCTACTCCAGTCAGTATATATTTCCATATGGGGACTTCAAAATCAAGTTACCAACATATAATAATAATAATCAACATGTAATAATAACAATAATAATAATAACAACAACAATTAAAAAAAAAAACTTCCCTGGAGTTTTATTAGAATCACAATATATTGTTTGAACTTCACTCACTTTTAAGGCATTGCTAGACATCCAGATGAAAAGTTAAAACAAAACAAAAAACAAATTTCTGCCTCACTCACCTTGATATTTTACTGTATCCATTGTATTTGTTTCTGGGGCATACTTATACATTTTAATTTTTATCAAACCTACATTTTATTGCAATACAGATCCATTTTCTCTACCTATATTTTTATGCAATGAAGAACCAGGTAATCTGTGTAATTTAATAGTATGCCAATGACTATACAAAGGACAAACATAATAAAACAGTAAGTATAAAGTGTTGAATTCCTTTTAATATTGAAAATGAATGGGCTTATTACCTGCTCTTTTACTGCCCTGATGTTCCTGAAAAGAATGCATGTTGAGAAGAATGTAAAAAACAAAAAAAATTGCTTACCAAGTTTGCCCTTCCAAACCCCCAAAATAAAAATAGTTTAAGCTCATCAATATTAGTAGGAGATTTGCATTCATAAAATTGTGTTTCCTTGTTGCATTTCTGAAGTTGGAATGGTAGTTAAGTTGATGTCAAAAGAAACTTGACATTCTCAAAATAGATGAATAAGTTCTGATGTAGTTGTTATTACTTGTACTTGTGAGAACTAAATCAAAACTTTTATTTTACCTTGACATTATACTGTCTGTCTGAAGAATGCTGAGGACTTCCAGATTGACAGCATGGATTATGAAAAGAGTGTTGTTCTGTTGCTGTGTATAGCTGCAGAACACTAAATGCAAAATGGGACTCTTGGTGGGAAGGCTTGTTTGTATAAGATCACAATCACACTTCTTTTGTTTTTTTTGTTTTTTTTTTTTTTAAAGGAACAGGGACATACATCTTATAGAGATAAATTATTCCTTTGAGCTAATTTTTTAAAGTATCATATTAAATGAGATCTTGGATTCAAGGATATATGCTACATAATTCACAAAAATAATTAGAGAGCACTTTCTAAATGTCAGGCATTTATTAAGCTACCATTCCAATGGGTTTTTGTCTATACATCAGTGAGAAATCAGAATATAACAAAATTGAAGTATGTAGTTATGTCCAAGAGGAAAAAAACTCCTAAGTACACTGAACTATTCAAGTGAGGCAAAGACTTTAAGACAAACAACTATTCAGTTTGTATTTCTCTATGCCTTAAAAATCAATTTCAAATAAGATAATCAGGAACATAATAGAATTCTAAAATTATCCCAGATTTAAAGTAACCTGAAGTGGGATTTGTGTTCTTTTCTGGTTAATGTTAGCTTCAAATGGTAGGTTCGATTTAGTGCCACGTAGTGTGCTGAGGTAAAAGGGGCCTGTTTCTAAGGGGAGGAGGAATTGGAGAAAATAGCAGTGCTATAGATGAAAACCAGGACAAAAATGACTACCCTGGAGAGGGATTAACAAACAAATCCCATCTGAACAGGACCATAGAAAACCAGTATATTTCTGTGCTGGGGTGGAGAACTAAAAGTGGTTCAATAGGAAATAGGGAAATAGGCAGGGGTCCAGTTTTAAAAGCACAGAATGAAATGGTAATCGTATTAGACACAGAGCCACCTATTTTCAAACTTCACCTAAAATATAGTAAGAATAGGGTTCAGCCACCAAGAAGTAAAGCTGAAAGGAACACCAAGCCCTCCTGCAAATTACATGGCAAGTGTCATTACCCTGGGGAGCATAGAGAACCCAACGGCTCGGAAAGTCTGAACAGAATTGGACCAGGTAAGCAGATTTGCTGTCTCACAGCAGTGTTTGGGAAACTGTCTATGGACCATGTCTCAGGAGGAGTGGGCATTTCCAGACTTAGTCTTGGATCATTAAAAATCATTTCAAATCCCTCTTGGTAAATTTAATTCCTGAACTGTTTCTTAGTGAGACTGGGATTCTTAGTGAAATAAGGTATTCCAGGAGAGCAAAAGGGATTATTTTTGATGAATGTGAGGTGGTATTCAGGCAAATATACATGGGAATAAACTAATAGACTATTTATCAGGAATTAGCAATATTTTAAATAGAAGAACTAGCCCTTTTACTAATACCTTCATTTGTATTTCTGAAAGTTCTTCAGGTAAAATACTGAGTAATAATTATAAGGAGAAGTGGAAAAAATGAACATCATACCATTTGGCATCTTTATTTAATAGTATTTATATTATAGAAATGGATCAGATTTAAGGATATCTAGAGGGCAGGTGTTAGCCTTATTCAGGTATTGACATTGAAGAATACTTTAAGCATATCAATTATATTCCTAGAACATTTTTACATAAAAACCAACTTCAAAAATTGTTCAGAACTATCACTTCAATCAGAAGAAACAGACATCTGTTCCTCATGGCCCTCTCTGCTACTGGGTGAAAGAGAAAAAGAAATTTTACATACAGTTCAGTTATACATTATGAGCCCCCTACATTAACAACAACAACAACAACAACAAAAAGACTTGACCATCTGTCACCAAATATATTTTAATTTTGGGAGCCATATTCTTTCTTAGTACATTTAGAGGCACTGTTACAGATGACAGCTCTCAGTTTGCTAAGAAATAATTAGATATTCCAAAAGACAATTATTATTTTAAGTTGATTTTGGAGAACTATTATTGATTCTCATTTTGGTTTACAATTTAAGAAATAAAAGAGACTCAATCTACTTTAAATACTTCATTAAGAACAGTTTTTATAGGGGAGGGATATTCTCCCAGTTTAGAGATATTTTAAAAATAAAAATCTTGTATGGTTTGGATTCCAGCACAAGCTATGTTATTGATTTTTGTTAATTATGTATGGCCTGGTTCAACTCATGGGAAAGGAAAATCCCAGAATTTTATGATTCAGTCTTCTTTTTCAGTAATCTCATGTGAAGATAATCTATCTGAATCAAATTCAATGTAGTTCAACTATTCCATTAATTTAACTCAATAAGCACTTACTCTGTGCAGAGCACTCTGCTGAAAATCAAATAGCTGATTGTATTCAACCAATGACTTATAGTGATATAAATAATCAAGAAACTCATTTACTTTTTTGGGAAGCTGAGTTTAATAGACCAGTAAAATGGTCACCCACCCATTCTCTTAGGTGGATATGTATTTAAAGAAAAAAAAAAACAATAAAGATTTGTTGTGACCTTTTACAATTTTCTTGATTTGATTTAGGAATTAGTTTCTTTATTAATATGATCATTTACTTCTTCATAAAACGTTCAACATGAATACATTAAGCATTTACTATTATCCATGAAGAGGACCAGGCTTTGAGTATTCAAGTTAAAGCCTATTCTCTGAACAGCTCATGACCTGAAATAGACAAAAACACAGAAATCGTGTGTGAGAATTATTCTTTTTTTGGTTTTGGAGATAGGAATCATGAAGAGCTTTTTAGAAGAATGGGCATCTAAGTGAAGGCTTGACTAATGATGCATTCGACAGACTAAGCAATCTACCTTTCATTTGCATTTCCATCTTTTAAGAAGCTTGACTGTGAGCAGTTATCCAAGCCTATCACTTCTCTCTAGCGATTCGTTGTATGTAGTTTTCCTGCTTATAATACGTGATCCCATTATGTTGGACACAGGTGGTTAGACTAGAAATGGATAACTAAACCAAAATTGGCCTTCTGTCAACTAGGGGCAGGAGCCTATTGAGTGGCCTTATACGAGTTCCCCAAAGAGTAAGGCCTTGCCAAACAATTATAATCTGTCTCTTGAGATGTGTCATTCATCCATTCACTCACTCATCTATACTTTGTACAAATAATTATCATATGTACTAATTACTGGCATATGGAGATGGATATGACAGATATGGTCTCTGCCTTCTGGGAACATACAATCATATCCTGTGACTCAGACAAATAAGCAAGTGACAACTTGGAGAATGTACTATAGTAAATTTATTATAGAGTGTATTCTGGAGTACATAGGAATGGCACTTTAATGCACCAGTTTGGACTTAGGTGCCTGTGGGGATGTTCAGGGGTGTATTGTAGTGGAAATAACATCCAATACCAGGTTAAGATGGAGGTAATCAGGTGATAGATCAGACATTCTATTTCAGGTATCTTGCTTGGAAACAAGGGGTGGGGAAATTGTTTCTATAATTTACGGAAAAAGGTTAGATGGTTGCTGCTGAAGTACAGAATAAAAATAGGGTAGGGTGCCTGGGTGGCTCAGTAGGTTGAGCCTCTGCCTTCGGCTCAGGTCATGGTCGCGGGGTCCTGGGATTGAGACCTGTGTCAGGCTCTCTGCTCAGCGGGGAGCCTGCTTACCCATCTCTCTCTCTGCCTGCCTCTCTGCTTACCAGAGGATAATGGGGAGCAGTTAAGCATCTTAAGAGAGAGAGTGTGATGGAATTAGACTTTCATTTTTAAAATGGTGTTTGGGCTATGGCTCCAGATATAATTTGAAGCATCAGACAAAATGTAGTAGTTTGGTGTAATTTAGGTAATTTAGAAAAAAATATGGTGGCCTGAACCGGGATAATTAGCATAAAATAAATTGATGCAGTGCTATTCATGAGATAGAACCTGTGGTGGTTCTATCTATCTATCTAACCTGTGGTGGTTCTATTGGATGAGGGTTAAGGATAAAAAAGAAAAGCCAAAGATTATGACTGATTTTCAATTTAGAGCAATTTGGTAGGTAGTAAGAATTACAGAAAATATCATTCAAATGGGGTGGGGGGAGACTTGAGTTTGGAGCTTACTGATTCGACGTGTTGGAGGGCTGTTAAGTAGGGCTATCTGGAAGAAAGGTGGGTGCAAAGCTAAGGAGTTCATTTAGGGGACCAGGTCTCATAATTTCTCTTTGGGAATCATCAGTATATAATTAATCGAAGGAACGCATTTGGATGAGATCACTAAAAAAAAAAGTCTATGGAGTGAAAAGCAAGGCCAAATGCTGAAACTGAAGAGGAAGATGGTCGGAGTCATATTTTTCTTAGGACAGAAGAAAGTCTGGATGGTAACTAGGAAGGAATTCTAATTAGCAAAACAGACTGCTTCTGAGGCTAAAAACAATAAATTAGCGGCATTAATTTACATGGTTGTGTGATTTTCTGGAAAGAACATATGTTTTGATTCTAGTTTTTGATGTTTCTGGCCTAAAACAACAGAAGGGTTGGATAAGGGATAAGGGAGTTGCATTTGGAGTTGGAGTTGGATTTGGGAAAGAGCATTCCAAAGGGATGAGTTATACAACTATGTAGGTAAGGAGGAGAAGCAGTCAGGTTATTGGCAGATTAGTAAAGGTTACTGGTATAGGCTATTAGTAAAGGTTATTAGTAAAGTCATTTGTAGGTCATAGAAGTAAAAGGGATAATGTCTTGAATAACTGGAGTTTGAACAACAGATATGGTGATAAAACTATGTGAAAGTCCTATAATGGTAAGGGAATAAGATATTTTCATTTAATATTTTGGAGTTAAAGAAGTCCTGGATTTTAATTAAAATTTTTCTGTGGCACTATGATAGGTAGTTGAAGTACACTGGACATGAGGTTTTTTAGAGATAAGGAGATCAAGGATACAAGGAGGAATACAATGAGACTGCCTATTCCCATGGGCATTGGAGTCATTAAGTATAATTGCAGGTGTGAAAATAGAAGAACATACCCTGGTCTGTCAGTCTTCAAGAAGGTTGAGACAAGGCAGTGTGGTACAGCTGAAAGACAAGGGCTTCTAAGGCTGTTTCTCTCTCTCTTTTTCTTCTTTTGGAGAGAGCCTGTAGGTGCTGGGGGAGGGTACACAAAGAAAAAAGGGAGAGAGAGTCTTAAGCAGGCTTCATGCTCAGTGGGAGCCCAAGTCAGGGCTCAATCCCATGACTGCGAAATCATGACCTGAGTCAAAACCAATGGTCAGATGCTTAACCGACTGAGCCACCCAGGTGTCCCAAGATGTCTCTTTTTAATATAAGAATATGGAGATGTAATGGCGAGAGATGGTGCTGGGGGGAAAAAAAATGATGCTGATGTTAATTTCACTTCATAATCCTGAATTTAGTGAGCTGCAGAGCTTTCTGTTCTGAGGCTGTGGAGGAACTGGGATTACTTACAGCCTGGTGGTGAATAAACACTTGGTGAAGACTGTGGGAACAAAGGGAGTTTCCATCATGACATAAAACTGAAAGAACCTAGTAGAATAAATGGAGAATAAAGAAGATGGTTTGGAAAAGAGGAAGAAGTGAGTGGTATGTATAATAATAATGATAAAGAAAGCATCAGGATTGTTCATCTCTTGGTACTGATCAATTAGAAGACTATAGGTGGGCAGCATGGTGTGTTATGCTGGTCAGAAGGTTGCCAAGAGGATCAGTGTAGCTATTGCCAAGGAGAGTTAGAGGCTCTCAGTCTTTCTGGAGTTGCCTATAGCTTTGATTGATCAGCTTCTGATGGACTTCTTTCAGGTTGGGTAGTAGCTGCAGCTCTCTAACAAAGGCTATGTATGATTACGATCTCTCATTAGAAGACAGTGTAAAGGGGCACTTGGGAGGCTCAGTGGGTTAAAGCCTCTGCATTCAGCTCAGGTCATGATCCCAGGGTCCTGGAATCAAGCTCCGTATCGGGCTCTCTGCTCAGCAGGGAGTCTTCTCCCCTCTCTCTGCCTGCTTCTCTGCCTGCTTGTAATCTTTGTCAAATAAATAAATAAAATCTTAAAAGAAGAAGAAGACAATGTAGAGGCCTGATCTGTATGTAGCCTGGTGAGCAGGGCCCATGTTTTATTTGCATGTGTCTGAGAATGACAATGAGAGCTGCCCTGGGATAGATGGAGAGTACCACACGTGTTAATCTTCTGGTGAGAGATTTTAGTGAAGCCTAAGGCTATGAGCTGTGTAACTGCTTTTCATGACCTCAAGCATGCTGTTTTCCATTTTATGTGCCCATAAAATGTAGGATCTGGATAAAAACAAATTTTGGGGGCACCTGGGTGGCTCAGTGGGATAAAGCCTCTGCCTTTGGCTCGGGTCGTGATCTCAGGGTCCTGGGATTGAGCCCTGCATCGGGCTCTCTGCTCTGCGGGGAGCCTGCTTCCTCCTCTTTCTCTGCCTGCCTCTCTACCTGCTTGTGATCTCTCTCTGTCAAATGGATAAATAAAATCTTAAAAAAAAAAAATTGGGAGTGGTTTCATGTGACTTTCCTTATGACACTTTCATAGGGATTTTAGCCTTAACTGAGTTAGTTTCAGTCCCGTTGCAATGCCTAGCCAGGTATTGGAGTCTCATGACTTCCCACTTCCTAGAAATAGGTTATACCTGCTAAGTGATCTGAATTGTATTGGAGTTAATTATTTTAGAAGGCAGAAGAAAGATTTACTGTTCTTCATTCTGGGTTGTCTTTGGCCAAGAATTCACATCATATCCTAACCAGAAGCCAGTTTTGTTTGTCTTCCTTCTTTGTGGGAGGAAGGCAGAGCCAAATTTCTCTGTCTCTCTCTCTCTCTCTCTTGTCTTTATCGTTCAGGGAGAAAAAGCTATTACCAAGTCCTGGAACCACTGGACTGAAGTGGTGATTCATCCTTTTGTCTCTTGGCTTTGCTATGCTCTTTTGTATGGCTTTGTAAACATCCAGCTTTCAATAATCATGTATGTTATATATAAGATTATATATAAGATCTAAATAATATGTAAGAGCAGCTCTTCATGAAAACGTACTCAATTAAATGTAGCATTTAATCCTCCCAAATTCTTTGTATGGTATTTATAAACTGAAGAATCTTTTATCAATTATTATAAATGTTAATAATAAGAATCTATTCCATAAATAACTTGCTATTTGGAAAAACAATGAATGCATTTTTCTTAAGGACACAGCAATTATGTTATAATTTTTAAAGTCTTGTTTCAGCTACAAGGAAAAATATTTTTGGTTATAACCTTCATTTGACTTAATAGAATGTAATTTTCTCCTCAGTGTTAAGTTTTAGTAAGATCCAATGTTAAGTAGTACATTTTTGACTAAATGAGAATATAAGAGAAAATTGATCTTATCTAAAACAATTATTCAAGTAAAGCAATGTCTAATTATACTTTGGTTGTAGGTATCCATCTGTAGAACCCCTATTCAAAGTCAGTTATAATATGCATATGTATTTTTGCCTGACTTGTAATTAGATTACCAAAATAGCATGGAATTAACCAAGTATGTATTTTCTCAAACTCTAATAAGAACTGTAAATTGAAGCCATAGTTTTTATTACGTGAAGGTTAAAATATTTTAATTGTGAAAAATAGAAGTTTTACTAATTTTACTAATATTATTTTTTATAATTCATTATAAAGATTTTTTATAAAATGTATTTGTATTTAAATGAACTTCATCTTTTTTCCCTCCCTTTCCATCTTTTAATGGTAATACTGTACTTCTGGTGCCCATCTCTGAGCTTTTTATCATAGCAAGGTTGGGATTACACCAAGGTAAAGGGTAAACCTTCCATATTTGGTCATAAAATACTCAGAGTGGTCTAATTTCTGTATATAAAATGTCTATATAAATATATCTGAGAAACTATACCTATGTCCAGAATGGTTTCCACTTAAATATTTGTTTTAGAAAACTTTTACTTTAAAAACATGGAAAAAAATCACATGTGGTTCCACTATTTAAGAATTTATAAATAGTGAAAAGAGATCATCTCAATCCTCACCCATGTTGTCAGGGGGCCTGACAACCACCCATACTATCAGAGTAAACACAGTTAAAAATTGGAAGTCCATCGTAGACTAAAACTTTTGTTGGAAACGGTTGTCTCCTGTATGTGGAAATAATAACTGGGGTCCAAAGAGCCCTGGAACTAACAGTTGCTACAGTCATACTATTATGTTTATAGTTTACAGATGAGTAGCTTAAGCAGGTTTAGAGTAAGGTATTTGAATACTTTAAAAAGCCTATAATATGTAGATAAGTGGAATAAATAGATGGAGTCCACAGTTAAGAGTCTTAATTTATTCAGCTGTGGTATTTATTTCCATCTTAACTTTTTTTTTCCTCTTTTTTCAGTTGACCCTTGATTCTTTAACTGCTATCTATTCTACTCTACTACATACAGGCCCTTTGGTGCGGTGTGCTCATTTATTGCTGCTCTGGCCGTCAGTTCCTTTCTTTCTTCAAGATACAGCATTTCCTAATTGGATATCTCCCTATTGTGTACTGGTCAGAATGCCTGCCACTATCTCAGGTCATGCTCTTTGTCTAGAAGTTCCCATTGTTGGTTTTTAAACTTCATACACAGAGGGCAAGGAAAGACCAAAGAAAGAAGACCACTCCGGATTGGTAGATGACATATTTAATAAGCAAGGAAATTTATGTACGAGACTTATCTTAGGCAGCTGAAAGATGAGTAGATTTTTGAATTTACCCCCCAAATCTTAAAAGTTTAGATAAGTCGACTGGGTTCAGTTATGTATACCATCTAGATAGTCACAGCACCGCATTTCTGTCTCCAGGCTATATCCTTGGGGCAGGTCTGTGAGTAGGGAAGGTAAGAAGATTGTATCTTCAAATAAGAGGGAGGGATGATGAGCCTCCAGTTGCCTGGCTTCCCCTGACAGGTCAGCCAGCGGTTACATCTGCTCAATGACTTCACTCAACATTCCATCTCTTGTGACCAGTTCTTAGACTCTCACATGCCCCCTTCTTTCACCATGTGCTCTGAGAGGTCAGCAAGGGGTTTCATAAACATGGAGGGGGCTCATTTGGTGGCCATCTTGGCTACTTTATAGGTAGATGCCACAGCAATGATATAGGTACATGCAAGAGAAAACACAGGTTATGACAATTCCCCAAATCAGTGACCCCTTTTTTCCACCTTCACCACAATCTTCATGCTCTGAACATTGAGTTATTAAAGGCCCTTAAGCTGAGGATCAGATCACCCAAGGTATTCACTTATGTCCTCGTGCAGTTTAATAAAGATGATATATTAAAGCAGACTCAAATATGAACATACAGTATCCTATTTGGGATACAACACAGACGCCTCCTTGTGAGATAGTCATAATGTCCAAGGTCATCCTATTTTGGAGGACACTTTTCTCATTAGAGACAATTCAGTGTCCAATAAGGACAGGCTTTGTTGGCTGTCATTCAGGTCTTGCTGGGTAAATTTAGTAAGGGCTGTAAAGTCCTCCAGGCCAACTGAGGGAACAGAGATGGTAGCCAAATGATCATACCAGTGGGAAACAGAACATGCTCACCTGATCTTGAGGTGAGAAAGGGTGGCAGCTTTAGGGACTTGAGCTGGTGGCATGGACTATACCTGTTGGCTATACATGGAGAGGGAGCAATTTCAGACATAAGAAGTTGGTGGGATAAGCCAGATCAGAACCCCTACATTCTACCCTTTTTAATGATATGTGTTCCATTCTAGGTGTGATGTATTTCACCAGGTGCAGTTTGCAGCAGAACAATGGGATCCAAGTAAAGATTGAATAGTTACCACTTACCCAGGGATGCAAAGTAACTCACTCATCCTGGAGAAGAGGGCGGGGAATGACCCTTTGCAACTTCCAGTGGATAGCTTCTTTCCTAGGTGTGATGGGGCTTGGCATTCTCAGCTATATAGCACCTTGATCCACAACGAGAGTCTGGGAAATGACCATTTCCAGTGACTTCCATGCCTTTATAATACTAGGTGCCTCAACCGAGGTCCTCGGTCTGGGATATGTGGCAATAGGTCCTACTGGTTAATCACCAAAATGTATTAAGGCTTGGGAGAGTACTGGCCAAGTTGGTTTTACCTATTAGTAATTTAATCTGTTGCTTTAATATCCCATTCTTCCTCTCTACCCAACCCTGCAAGCCTTCAGGTTTTAGAGGAGATGGAACCTCTATTCAATGTCATGTTCTTTTGCCCAGTCTTGCATATCATGATCTTTGAAATGTGACCCCAATATATACTTGCTGAGGGTATTCACACATGGTTCTGAGATTCTCTAATCTCCTAATGCTGGCAGCCTTGTCTGTGTGTCAAGAAGGGGAAGCTTGGGTTAGGCCAGATGTGTTGCCCGTACAAACCAGGACATATTCACAACCCTAACCCAGAGGGCATGGGCTATTTGCCAATCCCTCATCAGTTGGGAACTCTTGTAGGTGGCCTCAGACAACTTCAGCCATTGTGTTGGATGCTATTTAAAACTCCCAGGTGCCCCCAAGTAGTCAAAGATCTGATAAAGACAGAACACAGAATCTTTTCTAGGTGATTACATTAAAGGCAAAGGAAAACATTTGTTTATAATTTCTTATTAAGAGCAGACCAAAAATCATGGGAATCTGGGTGGCTCAGTTGGTTAAGCACTTGCTTTTGGCTCAGATAATGTTCCTAGGGCTCTGGGATCTAGCCGCACAGTGGGCTCCCTGTTCAGTAGCAAGCCTGCTTCCCCCTCTCCCTTTACCTGTGCCCCTGCTTGTGCTCTCTCTCTCTAAAAAATAATAAAATATTTAAAACAAAAAAGAACAACCAAAAAAATCTAAGAAAATTTTGTGCTTTTAACAGAGAGAAAACCAAATTCTAATTTTTAACAGTACACTCTTTGTGTAGAGGCCACTTTTGGGCAAACAGTCTTGAGCAATGGAACATAGACAAGGCCCACAGCAACCCCCAGACTGAATACAAAAAGGCCTAACAGGGGACGGCTCTCAAAATATCCATAGATCCTGACTGATCCAATGGGCTATGTACAATTAGGGACAGTTACTAAAAAAGGAAGAATTCCATAGTTGCCAAATCTCATCTTCCCCTTTAAAAATGGGCTGCCACCCACTTCCTTCTTGCAGATAACCTCTCTTTTGCAGTGCTGCCGGATGCTCCCTTGTAGACCACTGCCTTAGGGCAGACAGCCTCTTCTCTGTGGTCAAGCCCTCCACTCCATTGCAGTATTTTGAGTAAACTTCTATTGCCTCCACACTGCCTCAGGTGAATTCTTTTACCTCTAGCACCACTGATTTCTATCCAATCTTCGCCCTGTATTTGGAGGCCCCCATTGATGGAGTCACTGCACTCTCTCTTAACATTAAAACTTTTTTTTTTTCTTTTTAGCTTAAATCCATTCCAATCTTAGTTTGGCTACATGTGAAATTCCTTTTCCATAAATCCTCTGTAACTTTCTATATCCACTTAGTTTTTGTCCTGTCTTTTTTCTTTCTTCATGGAACAATCATTTTGTTTAATGATGAAATTATTTTTTTCCTTACCAATGAAAAACAACAATAACCCCCCCCCCCAAAAAATAAAAGCAAAAAACCCCAAATCCCTCCTATCCTTCATATCTTTCCTTATCCAAAAAAACCTTCACACATTTTATTTTTTACCTGTTTTTCATATATGCTCATTTTCTTTCACTCTTTATTTCTGGTAGTTGTGTAAACAAAACAAAACAAAAACCTTATCCTTTTTACAAATCAGTTTTGGCTGTGCCCCTTGGAGGTAGAAAAACATCTCATACATACAGCATATGACTGCCACAAACAGAAACACCATAGCTTTCATTCCCAAACTTTAGCCATAAATCAGGAACCCGCTCTTATGGCTAAAACTTTGTATGGGAATTTGTGATCTTACGAAGGCTGAGGATTATAATTTTTTTTAAAGATTTTATTTATTTGAGAGAGAGAGAGAAAGAAAGAGAGCATAGGCAGGGAGAGAGGCAGAGGGAGAGGGATAAGCTGATTTCCCACAGAGCAGGGAGCCTGACTTGAGGCTGAATCCCAGGACCCCAAGGTCTTGAGGGAAGACTTAACCAACTGAGCTGCCCAGGTACCCCTGTGGACTAGCTTTTTGAGCAATAGTCTGAATTTTAAAAAGCTCCCCCCTCCCCTTTCCTTCTTCAGTCTCTGTGATCAGTGTTTTGGTTATCTCCTGGTGTGTTTACATTTCAAACACTTGATAAAGTTTACAACTTCAAGAGACAGAGAAAGAATAAGTTTTCCCTTAAGTATTTGGAGGGATAATTGCTATTTAAAATTTTCCTTTGTATGAAGGATCATGCAGCTTGGGGCATTTCAGCTTTCTTCTCATCAATAACCATGTCCTCCAGTGGACAACTGCATGCCTTTCTCTAAGTTCAGCTCTTCTTTCAACCTTTCTTCTTCTTTGAGAGGGAGGCAAAGAGGGGCAGAGGTAGAGGAAGAAGAAGAGAATCATGAGCAGGCTCTATGTTCAGCCTGATGTGGGGCTCGATGCCCTGACCCTGAGATCATGATCTGAGCTGAAATCAAGAGTTGAATACTTAAACAATGGAGCCACCCAGGCTCCCCTCTTTTTCCAGCCTTTTGAGTCAAGCTTTAGCCTCTAGTTGGGCATCAGTGTTGAGTGTACTGCACACAGCAGGAGCCAGCCCACTGAAGCAACAATTTCTTTCTTTTCTCTGTCACAGTGCACTGTGCACAGTCCCTCAAACAAGCATGTGGAAATAGCCAGCGTTTTCCAAGTCTCATACTGACATGAAGTCCACTAGCATCTAATGTAAGGACTACCCACCTCACCACATAGACATTGATGGCTAATTTGAGATTTCCTCTGTGGATGCCTTGTTCCCAAGGCCCATTTCTCTGGTCTCCTCCCTGACTCACCAATTGTTGGTTTGCAAGCTGGTCCTATACAAAAGGCAAGGGGAAACCAAAGAAAGAGGTAGAGCACTCCAGATGATGGGTGCAGGTTTAATAAGCAAGGGCACTTTCTTTTGAGGCTTGTCTTGGGCAGCTATAAGATGAAAAGACTTTTGTTACCCCCACCCCCACCAAATCTTAAAAGTTTATATGAAGGCCGTAATTGGGTTCAGTCACATATATTACCCAGATGGTCTTAATACTTCATTTCTATCTCATCATCTCATCATCTCTGCAGTGGCATCTGAGAACAGAGAAGGCAAGTGGAGTACATATTCCAAGGATAAGGCAGAGGGTGGGAAGGCTCCAGTTGCTCAAGTTCAACTCAAGGGTCAACCACTGATCCTATCATCTTGATGACTTTCTCAGTATCCACCTGGAGTCCACTTTAAGGGATTTCTTCCACATAACAACACACTTGTGATTCCTAAGTTTTGATTGAGGAGTTGGCATCTGCCTCCAATAGCCTATCTGCTGGACAGTACCTTATAAGGTACTGCCTGAAATGGAAGATTGGGACTCACTGGATCATCAGACCTCCACTTCCATAAAGCTGAATGGGATAAATGAGACTATCATGTTATTAATGAGAAAGCAAAAAGGCAAAACAAAACAAAAACCTACACTTTCAAAATAGTTGAGATGTATAAAGACAGTTCTAAAGTGAAATTCATCAGACTGTGATTGCTGAAGGATTACAAGGTAACCTAGTGGTCAGACTTCTCAGTTCTAGGTACAGTCAGAGCATCTTATCTACATGCTGTTTTCTGTCCTTTGGCTTCTGCTTGACCTCTCTAGGGTTTTTGTGAGAAGAGGCTAAGACATTTCTACCAGCCCTCCATTATTGAATGAAAACTAGATGACTCTTTTCTTGAAACCGAAAAAGAATATAATACTCCTAACTCACCTAGTAATTGGTCCTTTCAACTTGGTCCCTGGATAACTTGTACGGGGTAGAAAAAGTATATACATTAACTCTGCCTTTCAACACTGTACTCCTATTGTGTCTACCTTAGGATCTAATCAACAAGAAAGGGCTTCAGGGTTTCAATAGGTTGTATTCGGTGTAAAGTAAAAATGTATTTTGTTGGGTGCCTCGACGGCTTAGTTGGTTAAGTCTCTGCCTTTGGCTCAGGTGATAATCACAGGGTTCTGGGATCCAGCCCCACATCCAGAGGCTTTTCCCTCTGCCTCTGTCTGCCACTCCCACTGCTTATGCTCGCTCTCTCTCTGACAAATAAAATCTTAAAAAAATACATGCCATGTGATTTAAAAATCATAATCTACATTCTAAAATTCTCCATTACTGTGAATGTTGCCAAGGTGTGCCAGAGGAAGGCTAACAGTTGCATTGTGTATTGCATTCAGATTTGTGATTTAGTATTGTTACTTCTGAAATTTAGTTTTATCTTAAAAGTCAGTCTTGGAGATAAAGAGCTTAATAATGTATTATAAAGATCTTGGCTTAATAGAAAACGTGAGGTAAATTTTGGCTGTCAGATGAGTAACCTAAAATCTCTAGCTACAAAGGGATTTCAGATTTTGAGTAATCTGTCTAGACAAGGATGATTATAGAAAGTGACTGTTACTTTTCTAATGTTGGGTTTGAAATTTGATAACTAAAAGTGAATATTATTTACTCAGATACACTATTTCAAGTAATATACTTCACCAAGAGCCATGGTTTCACATTCCTTTATCCGACTGCCTTGTGAATATTTTCCTTTTTTAAAAATTTTTTATTTTGTAAGATTTTCTTTTTTCTTTTTTAAGATTTTATTTATTTATTTGATAGACACAGATCACAAGTAGGCAGAGAAGGAAGCAGAGAGAGAGGAGGAAGCAGGCTCCCTGCTGAGCAGAGAGCCCAATGAGGGGCTCAATCCCAGGACCCTGAGATCATGACCTGAGCTGAAGGCAGTGGTTTAACCCACTGAGCCACCCAGGCATCCCTTATTTTGTAAGACTTTCAAAACTTGTTAATGGGTTTATTTATTTTTAATAGAAAGGAAATTTTAATGTAGAACAAGTTTAGTAAACACCACATGTATTTTCTGTTGTTAATGACAATATACATTCAAAAATGTATTTAAAAAAAAAAAAAAGAAGATCGGGGCCCCTGGGTGGCTCAGTGGGTTAAGCTGCTTCACTGCCTTCGGCTCAGGCCATGATCTCAGGGTCCTGGGATCGAGTCCCGCTTCGGGCTCTCTGCTCAGCAGGGAGCCTGCTTCCTCCTCTCTCTCTGCCTGCCTCTCTGCCTACTTGTTATCTCTCTCTGTCAAATAAATAAATAAAATCTTTAAAAAAAAAAAAAAAAGAAAAGAAACAGGACAAGAAAAATTCCTAGAAAGAGGCTTCACAAGAAAAAAAATAAGCTCAAGTTCTATCCACCCCTCTCAATCAGAAGTGGCTTTTAGCACAAATTAGCAACCTCCTCCAATATACAAAAGCATTGCCATTTGTCTTGCAAGCAGAACATAAAACATGTCCCTTAGCTAGCAGGTTACTTCAATACTCAACTAGTCTGGTTTTAAATTCTTGTTTGTAGATGCAGTTTGTACATAGTCTGTAGGTATACTGAGTAATCAACCATGTATTATTCCATTATTTTTTAAATGGCATTCTTATAGCTCAGGTGCTGTTAAGATTATAAAGAGGTCTCTCAAAAGAAATTCTCAGATGAAAATACATTAAGGAGAAACCCTGAAAGGCAAATAAACCTAGTTGCTCCCTATCCCCCCAAATGGTGGGATCAAGTTAGAATGTCTGTTCTGAAGAGCAGCTCCATTTGTTTCCCTTTGAGAAAAGGCCAAATTTTTCTGGACTGATAGAATTTAAAAACTAAACCAATTTAAAAAAATACATATATACCATAAGATATTATAAAACTTGGTTCTCCATTGATTTTTTAAAATAAATTTCCAAGCTTTTAAATTTTTTATCTTAGCATGATCTTGGGCTGACCAATGCAACCAATACCATTTCTTAAGATTTCCCTTCAAAGAGCTCTTCTTTCTTCTCCTCCAACTCTATGATTCTATGATGACTTGGCACCATATGACCCAACAACAATGACTGTATTTCTCTGGTCTTGGGGTGAGCCACTGTCTGAAGCTGAGGCAATCTCAGTAGTTATTTATTTATTTTTAGTAGGAATCTGAGGAGTCTTTGACCTAAGTTGGTTGCCAAATTTTGAAACATGAGAATCAGGATTATAGCATGACACTCAAGTTTCCACTCCTACAGAAGAAGCTAGTCTGAAAGGCTTCAGCAAGCATTCAGAGGAAATTGAATGAAATATGTAGTGATTCCTGTTGACATTTGAATTAATTGTTCTTCTTGCTCTTGTCACTTGGTAACATCTTTCAGTGGTTTGGTTTCCTGAGTTGATATGTTCTCCTTTTCTTTAAGGTAATTCAAATTGGATTTTTTTTTTTTTAACCCTTAACAGATCTGATTAATATAGATTCCAAAACTAAAGGGGTTATTAACCTAAAGCAAGGTTCACAACATTAAAATTGTGAGAAAAGATTTAATAAAAATGTTTAACCCACCCACAGTTCTTTTCCAAACAGAAGGAAATGAGCTAAAGATGTTAAAAGAAAGCCCAAAGAAATTTTGTTGAGTCTTCTATTTTAAAGACAGTTAAAATTAACACAGTAAGAAAGAAATTATCATGTAATTTAACTGAGTCAGGAGAATGATTTAAAAGTATGAGACTATCATAAGAACCCTCCCAAGCTTGAACTACAGCAAGTAAATCTGGTCAAAATTTCAGAATCCTGGTGAGCATTTGACTGCATTATCTAATATTAAACCAAGAGGATACAAATAAGCTTTACCTTTTATCTCTCAGAATTCTGTGTAGTTAAGTGAGGATGTTTTGTCACAAAGAATGAAGAAAATTGTAAATCAAAATTCCACTCTTTTATTAACTAGGTTGGTTCTTAGCTATTTTGAGTTTCTCTAATAAGGAAAATATCTTCATTCCCTGGATCCAAATCCAGACTGTGATATGTCTGACCTAGCAATGCTGCAAGACTGAGTCATTGGTTGGTAGTTTTATAAACACTCTACACATGCCTTGTATATCTTGTAAACTGCCCTGTCTCTGGTCCATTGTTTATACTTCAACCAGAGGGGTTTTTAAAATAATATAAATCTTATTTTTAACATTGTCTCACTTAAGTTTAGTCAGGGGATACTATTAGTCCTCAAGCTAAAATACAAACACCTAGCAGAAATCACAGAATCTCTATTATTGCTTGAATCTTGCTTTCTTTAAGGGGCTTTTCTTAGCTCCTAGCACTGGGCTAGATACTATCTCCCTTCATTATAAGCCTGTATCTACAAATAAATTCTCTGGTTGTCACACTTCCTGCATTCAATTACCATGTCCTAATAGTTCTGCAGTAGAATAGAAATCTTTGAGTTTTGTTTTTTTATTACTATTTTCACAATTTTTTCAGAACAGCATCTGAAACATACTTGATTTACACATGCACGTGCGCGCGTGCACACACACACACACTTTAATAAACGCAGGTTTTTAAAAAAATCACGTTTTTTAAAAGTTAAAAAAAAATTTTTTTTAAGTAGTCTCCACACCCAATGTGGGGCTTGAACTCACAATTTCAAGATCAAGAGTCATGTACTCTGTTGACTGAGCCAGCCATGCATCTTGCATTTTTAACTTAAATATGAAAAGCTTGGTTAGGCTACTAAATGATTTTTCAAGTTGTCCTTTGCTTTTCAAGACTAAAGATATCTAGTGAATGTAACTCTCCTACATTGTCTAAGGAATTGACAGTCATCTGGTGAAAACTATCAGAGAATGGATCAAGAAAATTAAAGTTCTCTGTGGATCTTGTCTTGAAATTGTAATCTCTTCTGAAGTGATGTAACTGTTATATTGCTACTGAATTAAAGAAGAGAGATCATTCTGTAATTGTAAGGTTACAGCCTAATGCATAATGTTTAATTTTTTACTTCCCTTAGGTGAGGGTGAAATAGTGTGATTACATTTCATCTGAAATCTAAAATTAGCTCAAACCAACATGTTCTCTTTAAAAGGGTAAAAGGAAAATGATGTAATGTTTTGTATGTCACATTAAATTCTGCTAGTAGTCTTTGTAATGATATATCTTGTGATTTTGTGTTTGAACTTTTACAGAAGGAGATAGAGCATTGAATGAGCTATATCCAGTTAATTTTAATAATCAAATGAGCAAAAAGTTTAAACCTAAGAGAAAATATATATTCTTCATATTTTATTATATAAAATAGAACGATACACCTCTCAAAAACATGCATGGTTATTTTTGGTGAGATGACATGATGTGTGAAATAACTTGATTTTCTGCTGTGATTTGCACCTGAAATAATAAATGCAAACAAATATGAATTACAAGATAACTCAACTGTTTATACCCAGTTTGGGAAGTTGATACCTATTCTTGACAGTAAAATGTCCAATCAAATGAAATGAAGATCTGCTAGTAATAGAATTTTTTAAAAGCAAAAATATAGAACCCAAGTCAAATAAGAAGTTTTGAATTTTCCTTTAATCGTTCAATTTGAATCAAATTAAGAATAGTAGAGTCTTTAAATTTTAATCTCTAATTTGATATAAGAAATACCAAAATTCCCTATCTGTAACTTATTTGGCAATTTTTAAAAAGGTTTTATTTATTTATTTATGAGAGAGAGAGAGCGAGAGAGAGAGAGAGAGAGAGAGCAGACAGCGTGTGGGGAGAAGGGGCAGAGAGAGAGGAAGAAGCAGTCTCCCTGTTTTCCCACTAAGCTGGGATAGCTCTTTGTGGAGCTCTGATCCCAGGACCCCATGATCATGACTTGAATTGAAGGCAGACACTAAACTGATGAGCCACCCAGGTGCCTCATTATTTGACAGATTTTGACTGTCAGAAATTGGTTATTGATCAATAAAAGGTGATTTATTACTGTAATCATGTATTCAATATGAGATATAGAGAAGAGAACTTATGAGAAAATTCTGTCTGTAGGTAGCTAATTTTTCTGAGTATCTTTGGGGGTTAGGGCTGATTAATGGATTTTCCTGAGTAATTTCTGTGAGAAAATGTTTTATAATAAATTTTATTTTGCTTTTGGTAGGTGGGTAGGAAGGGGAAGAGGGACTAAAAGGGCTTGAAATATGACAAAGATGCAGGGTATAAAATAAACAATGAGTGCAGTTCTTTGTGCCTCAGAGTTCATTTTATTCCAGATTATCCCTTGAGTTGTTTTTAATTTAGTTTTTTAATTAAACAGATTTCAGTTGTTTAATTGAGATAACTGCAGATTCATATATGGTTTAAGAAATAATATGGAGAGAGTTCCCTTGTCTACTTTGCCCGGTTTCCCCCAGTAGTAACATTTTCCCAAAGTATAGTATAATGTCACAACCAGAATATTGGCATAGATAGAGGTCCTTGAATTTTTATAAAAGCCTGAAATAGAATTATTTTACTGACAATTTGTTTTCCCTTTCATATAGTTTCCTGCTGTAGGATCAATATTAAAACTGAATATAAATAGTGTTTATAAAAAATCAGTGTGATTGATGACTTATAATCATCTGTTTGAAGTATATTATATGTATTAACAATTATATACCAACCACAAAAAGCAAAGTTTTCTCTTTCTCTCTGTCTCTCTCTCTTACTCTCTGTGCATGTAGATATAGGTGTGGGTAGATAATTTCTTTTTTCTTTTTAAGATTTTATTTATTTGAGAGAGGATGAGAGAAAGCATGAGAGGGGAGAGGTCAGAGGGAAAAACAGACTCCCCTCTGAGCAGGGACTGCCTCCCCCCACCCCCCACCCCCCATGTGGGACTCAATCCTGGGACTCCAGGATCATGATCTGACCTGAAGGCAGTTGCTTAACCAACTGAGCCACCCAGGTGCCTGCGGGTGGATAATTTCTAATGCCACATGATAATATTCAGAATTTAGAGTGGAGGGTGACAATAGGACCTGTCATTTATGTTCAAGATACAGAGGAATATTTGACTGAAATGATAATATTTGACTGAAATATTTGACTGCATCTATCCTGCAGACATCAGTTATAACTTCAGTATAGATACATGCAAAATATTCCCTTTAGTAATTGTGATAATTGAACTCTTTCTTCATACTTGTGAAGATCATTTTGGACTTTGAGAACCCAGCCAGCAGCTCACAGTCATTTTGGTCTTTGTGAAGTTGGAGACTGTTTTATTCTTTTCAAGAGCTCTCCTTGCTTAATAGTGTGGTTCTGGTCTTCTTCTTCTTCTTTTATTATTATTATTATTTTATTATTAAAAATAAAAAGATTTTATTTACTTATTTGCCAGAGAGAAAGCAAGAGAGCATAAGCAGGGGGAGTGGCAGGCAGAAGGAGAAGCAGGCTCCCTGATGAGCAAGGAGCCCAGTGTGGGACTTGATCCCAGGACCCTGGGATCATGACCTGAGCCCAAGGTAGTCACTTAACTGACTGAACCATCCAGGTGTCCCTAGTCTTCTTTTTATTTTAAGTGTTTTCATTGATTTCTTTTTCTTTTTTCTTTTGTATTAGAAGTTTAGATGTGTATATTTATATATGATTTATTATTTTCAGCTATAATAATTAGGTAATATTCATTCCAATGATAATTACATTTTCAATTTTGGTAATTTAATGAATTATCTTGTCAGGATTATTCTTGATCAGAGTCAAAGAGTCCAAAAAAATAAATGCTCATGATATTTCTTGCAACAGTTTTGCCAAAGGGCTTGGATAAATTCTCCAGGTGACTTTATACTGACTCTAACTGTTAATGAATAATTAACTTTATTGTTGTCTAGAAAATATTGCTGCCATATGGCTCTTGTGGTTTCCTCAGGTAAAAAAGAAGGCAGTAACATGGCACATGGTTTTTGAAGA
Source organism: Mustela nigripes (assembly GCF_022355385.1). Taxonomy (NCBI): domain Eukaryota; kingdom Metazoa; phylum Chordata; class Mammalia; order Carnivora; family Mustelidae; genus Mustela; species Mustela nigripes. The sequence continues at coordinate 122,392,013 of NC_081561.1, read as the reverse complement.
ATAATAATCCATAAAATATTATTAATCTTTGAGCAACATTGTCACTGTTGGATGTAGAGCAGCTACAGGTCCTAGCATCCTCTTAGGATTTATTGCATTTTATTGGAAGAAATAGAATAAAAAATCATGTATAATTATAGGTTTGCATTCTCCAAGTACAGAGTTGAATCCTTGATAACTATCAAAACATGTTTTCTGCTTCATTTCTTTTGCATTAAAATGATAGCAAGTAACAAACTATTAAACAGATATTTTTATGATAACACTAAATTATAGTCAAATATTACCAATCTTTAAATATCTCTAAAAGAATAGAGAATTAGGATATTTTAGGTTCAATATTAGGTTATTTTTTAATATCTAAGATCTAAGACATTCTTGAAAGATGGAAAGGAGGTAGAAATTGGATCAAGAAGGAAACCACAGGCCAAAATGTGGAATAGTGCCATTGCTAACTCTTATTGCTCAATCCTCAGCAATGAGATGGGCACCTCCAGGACACCTAACTCTTCCCAAAACCACCAGCAAAGTGGTGGGATGGGAGTACCTTAAGAGAATCAACTGGCTCAGTGGCATCCTCCATTCCCTTCTCCATATCTTGGACCAGGCAGAGAAAACTATTTTCTGCCTCTAGGAGTGCATAGTGACTTTGAAAATTTAGGCACAAAGATAGGGCAGAACTAATGGTAACTGAAGATACCTTAGAGCAATGTGAACCTCAGACCCAGCAGGTGCAGTAAGCATCCATCAAATAATAAATACAAAGGTGAATACACACAACACAGAATCAGTAAATATTTGCAGAAAATTAGTACCACAAAAGCATGGAAAACTGAACACTGAACTGAAAGGAGAGAGAACCATAGTTAACGGAACACATACACACAAAATTAAAATAAATGTTGTCTCTGTGTACCATAATGCACGTGAGATTGTATTATAGGAGCAAAAACTAAAGCAACACAGATAATGTAAATGAAACACTTGGTTAATGAGATGAAACAAGCAAATGAAAGAGCTCAAAATGTGAGCCATAAAACAAATAGGAATAAGAGGAGGAATGAATAAGACTGGCATGATTAAACCGAAGATCATTTCCAGAATGCGGAAAGTATGTTTCAAGTCAGAGCAAAGAGGCCTAAAGAATAGGTATAGAATTCTTAAAATCCATTTTATGGAACTGAAAAAGAATATGAGGATAAAACTCATATGTGTGTGCACATGCAGATGCACATACAATGACATAGTGAAACTTCAAGATACTAAAAATACAGAGAAAACCCAAAAGCATTCTTTAGAAGAAATATCAGATCCTTCACACACACAAAAACAAGAATCACCATAACCTCTAACCTCTAATATTTTTGACAAGACCATCTTGAAAGAGGTAATAGAAAGTTACGTGAAATTTCTGACTCTTTGAAACTTCGGATACTATACTTAATCAAATTATATCTACTGTGTCGGAAGAATTTTCACATATGAAAGTTTATATATGGATGGACTCTGACAATTTATTATGCATAGAACCTCTGAAATAATTCCTTTAGGATATGTACACTAGGAGGGAAGACAATATGAATCTAAGAGGAATAATTGGAAATCAATTATTTGCAAAATATTAATAACTTATGAGGATAGACTATTTAGAAGTCTTATAGTATAGTAGTAAGGGGCATGGGTAGTGAGCCAAATATTATTGGAAGTCTAGCTTTGCTACTAATTAGCTGTATGACCTTGCACAAATTTCTTAACTTCTTTGACTCAGTGTCTTTATTTGTAAAATGGAGGAAGTAACTATATTCACCTCGTGAGAGTATTGTATTAAATAAATGAGCCCTTGAAAAGTGCTGAAAATAATGCCTGGCAAATTACGAGCACTCAATAAATGTTAACTATAGTTATTATTAATACAAAAACGAATAGTTTGAACTAAAAATGCAGGCATTATAAAATAGAGTTTATCTGGGACAAAGAGAATAAGTTCAAATAACATTTTTCTAATAGTTTTTTTTTTTTTTTTGATATAATAGATGACGTGGTTGCTGGTCGGCTTTCATCATTGCTAGAGTATATCTAGGAGTGTGTTAAAAATGTAGTTAGAAATCTGAGGGGTTTGAAGTGATGGGGGGGTGGGAGGTTGGGGTACCAGGTGGTGGGTATTAGGGAGGGCACTGATTGCATGGAGCACTGGGTGTGGTACAAAAACAATGAATACTGTTAAGCTGAAAATAAATAAATTAATAAAAAATAAAATAAAATATTTTAAAAAAATGTAGCTAGAGTTAGTTTCGGTTTTTTTTTTTTTTTTCTAACCAACAAATGTGGTGCAGTTTTTTTCTTGCCTGTCTCCAGAGTTATCCTCTGTTTATTGTCCATCAGTTTTCTAAAACTTACTTGGGGAAAATAAGTGACTTCCTATTGCATTTGTGTGTATGTTCATGTGGGGAAAAATTGTATTCTTTTTGGAAAGTTAATTTAGTATTGATTTCTTTACTGAGTCACTCACTGATCAATTTATTAAAATAAATAAAACAGTATTAAGGTAGATACGATATATTCATATTTTCATGAGAAAATATGATTTTAAAAGACTGAGACAACTAGAATTTTACTAAGTTTTTAAAAATTTATTTTCCTGTAAGCTAAAATGTGAAATCCTTATCATAAAACATAAAATCCTTTGTTTAACATTACCCAATTTCCTGGTGTCCTCTACTGTCAGTCTCTTGTAAACTTCAGTGAGAAATTATGTTAATCTGCCATGTCATCTTGCCTTTATGCCTTTGCTCAAGACACTCATTCTGTCTAAAAAGCCCACTGGCCTCTAAACAAATACAAAAATTGTGTGCTTGTATATGCCTATCTATGTACAGTTAGAGAAAGTTAAATTTGTATGAATGAAGGAACTCAGCTACCATCTTCTCTAAGAATGCTTGCTAAATTCCTTACTATCAGGTATCAGAAATAAATGTATGGATTTTTGTGGTGGGGTGAGGAAGGAATCAGGATTTATAAATTGGGCATTGTGTGTACCCCCTTGAACTAATGATTTTGTTCCCAGGAACTGTATTAGAGTTAAAGACTTTGCTGACTAACCTGATATGGGGGTGTCTTGCACATAGAAGGTCTCTTAGAGGTTGGACAGCATACCAGAAGACTTTTTCATTCACACATTACTCTCTTTCTCCCTTTACTGTTGTATTTTAGTCCTTCAGTTCTTTCTCTTGTCTTACTTGCTCAGTCTTGACTTCAGTCTTCCAAGGTGAGGGACTTTACCCAAAAGTCGACAGTTCCCTAGTCTACCTTTGGCACTGAAGAATATTTATGGACTCAAGTATGGGTTACCACTAGGGCCATTGTCTCCTTTTCAAGTTTCAATTTCTGTTTATTTCCCAGCACCTTAAAAGTGATCTAAAATTGAAAGAGTTGATCACTTCTAGTGTCCTATGGAGGACCACTCATGAGTTCTGCATTCCCTCTGCATGTATAAGACTTGGTGCTTCAGATTTTAAGAAAGGGTCTCTCTTGTTTCTGATTTTGAGTTCCTTTATAACTTCCTCTTTGATTAGCTTACAGTTGAGAGATAGTGCTTTAAATGTTTCCCTTTTCCTTTTTTCCAGATTTCATCCATGTAAGAATTTGCTTCAACACTGGGCAATGACTTTTTTAATGTGTGTACTTCTTTGGTTATTTTTTAGTTATTATTTTTCCATCTGTAGTTGTTGATTTGCTTCATTTTCTCCTTTCATTTTTTCTTTAGTGTATACTTATTTTCCATTCAACTTAATTTTATTATGTATTAAAGTTCTGGATTTTATTTCAGTGCAGTGAAGTTACTTGTTAAAAATGTGTATTCAATCTGCTCTATTGGCTTGGAAGCTTGTTTAGTATATTTTTGATGTTTCTATAACAGTTCTTCCTTTCCACCATAATCAAAAGAAGAAGAGTAGACCTTAATATCCTCCTGTAAGTGAAGAAGGCAAAAACAGTCTGCCTTTTTGATACTGTATATCAATAGTTTCTGTGGAAATTTGGAGGGGAGAAGAGCTGTTACCAAGGGTCTCTGAGATCGAATACATCTTCAGAGAACCATGGAGATGCTGCCGCAGCTATTCTGCAGTTTGAATGGCAGTTGAGAAAGAATTTTCTATGACTTCAAGCATTAGCATAGAAAAGTCAGCCCCAGGGTTGAGTGGTGTAGAGAGTAGATTGGGTGGAGGACCATGCTACCCCACTTTCTCTCTCCTTGGCTCTTCCTGTTTGAGCTACATTTCCGAGATGCACAGCATGCAGCAGCTGCCTTGTGCTACAGGCAAAATAACATTCTCTAAGACAGAAAACATGTCAGAGTGGTTTAGGTTTATCAGAACAAACACTCACATTGAAGAACTGATTTAGAAAGTGATACCTACTTAATGCAAAAAAATTTTGGTGGATATTTCTTCTTTAATAAAAACAAAAGGCAAACTCGGAAGAGAAGCCCATAATTGCAAATCTATTGCGTCAATTAAAACGGGAAAACGGTGGCTGACTCATGAAGTGATTACTTTATGTTGGCAGTGGATCTGACGTCGTCGTATGCATTTTAAACATTTGTCATGCTCTTCGGTTATTATCCTGTCAATGAACTCAGCACATTATAAACAAATAGGCGACAGGAAAGCAATTAGAAATTTAGTATATATTATTCTGTACTGTGCTTTGTTTTCATTTTTCTTTTATTTGTTTATGTGGTAAAGTAAGCGCATAGCCTCTCAAATGCTGATCTGCTCCATAAATGATGTTAGTAGTCGATTTTTCTTTGAGGTAGTACAACTGTTATTGGTGTTTTTATTTTAGTACATATTTTTCAATCACTTTGACTTGTGCACTGATGGATATGTCCCTGGGTGAACACCCACACTCCCTTAATCATTGGCAGGGCAAATGGAGATGGGAGACTTAACATCAGGGTCTTAAAGAAAAGAGTATTCTTTAATGGGAAAGCAGACAAAGAGAAGAATTTTTTTTTTTTTTTTTTTTTTTTTAAGTGTCAAAGCTCTCTGTTCCCATTTTCTTATTCCTTATCCCTGGCTTCAAGGAAGGATAATGTCAGGACTACATATTTCTTTCAAAATGGATTTTAGAAGTCCATTTGCTGGTGTCCTGATTATAGGCACTGGGATTAAATTTGGGTCGGAGGGATACTGCATACGTTGTCTGGTCTTTAGACCACATTTGACTAAGTTAGGTCTTGTCTGAAACAGCCCAGTGCACACACCGGGAGTTGGCCCCTCATGGTTCTATTTCTTCCTGACTCTCTGTGTCACAGTGGGTGATTCCTTTTGTTTCAGTTCCCCCAAAGCTGATGAATCAAAACTCAAGGATAATTTCTCATTATGTAATTTTTCTTCAAGAAACTTTTAGAAAAGTTGGGCTTAACTATGGTATTTTGCTTAGAAGTTCAGATATGTTTTTTTTTTTTTTTTTAAGATTTTATTTATTTATTTGACAGAGAGAGATCATAAGTAGACGGAGAGAGAGGCAGGCAGAGAGAGAGAGAGGGAAGCAGGCTCCCTGCTGAGCAGAGAGCCCGATGTGGGACTCGATCCCAGGACCCTGAGATCATGACCTGAGCCAAAGGCAGCGGCTTAACCCACTGAGCCACCCAGGCGCCCAGAAGTTCAGATATGTTTTAACACCAAAGCCCAAAATAGTCTGAGCTGATAATGATTAATTCAGTGTACTTATTCAGATAGCATACTAGATAATCGGCAGTGGGGCTGCAGGTAAATATTTATTTTGGGAGCTTTATGTTTCTTCAATGTTTCACATTGAAGAGATATAGTGCCGTCATCATTTGAGATATTAATTGGCATTTTCTCCTCTTTCCTTCACACGTGTCAACCATCCAAACTCACACCATCATTTATTTTAGGGCACAGTTATCAGATCAATGTTGGAAGAAAACAGCAAAATCTTTCATTTCTAACATGAAGAGCTTGGGCATTAGTTACAAGGCCCAAATTAGAAGTATTTTATTTGAGTGTAGTTGACACACAATATTACATTAGTTTCAGGTGTACAACTTAGTGATTTGACAGGTTTATATGTTATGATATGTTCATCACAGATGTAACTACCATCTGTCCCCCTTTCCTCATTATTACAGTATCATTGACTATATTCCTTATGCTGTGCCTTTTAGTCCCATGATGTACTCATTCTCTAACTGGAAACCTGGATCTCCCACTCTTCTTGACCTATTTTGCTTCTCCCCCATCTCTCCCCTCTGACAACCATCAGTTTGTTTTGTGTATTTATGGGTCTGTTTCTGTTTTTATCTATCTATCCATTTTTAAAATTAATAAGTAATTAATTAAAGGGTCCAAAGCTTTTATTGATAGCCAGAGAACTAGTTATTTTTGATGCTCTTCTTTCTTAACTTCCCCTCGCACTACCACATACATCAGAACTGTGTTGCTGTGTATTGGGAGAAATGGGAGAGTAAACCAAGTGAGCGGGATGTGATCATTTTGCTGCTTTGCTCCTCACAGATCACACCAACCACAAGGGTTCTCCTAGTAGGTAACCCACTATAAATGTGGGATCTGAGAGAACAGAGGCCCTGTTCTCTCTCTTGTGGGAACTCCTGACCTCTGAGATAAGATCCCTGGGACATGACTATGTGACCGGTTAGCAGTGGCAGAAAGAGTTGTTTAAATGTGAGGGACAGAGGCTGCCTGTGCACCTGCCATAATTCCGATGTGAGATGGGAGACTATTCAAAGTAGTGTATGGTTTCATGGGATGTGGGTTAGCTGAGAAAGTAAGCCATATGTGGATGGATGCCAGAGACCACCTCAAGTTTGTTTCAGCAAATCCCAGGAGTTCCTCCTGTTTGCATTTGTTTTTGCATCTTTCAGACAACTACCATACCCTGTCTTTTATTATAGTTCAGTTTTGGCACCTGAAATAAATACGTAGGGATCATAGTAGGGACTGAATAAATATATTGGATTTAGAGGCTTTGTTTTCTAATTGAATCCCTTTCTTACAGAACTTATGAATTGTAGTGAGGACAATTTTCATGTTTCACATATTGCTGTATCTGGCAAAGACTTTGGTACACATGACGCACTGTGAAGATAGAGAAAGAGAATGGGCCAGGGATGGAGGGAGAGGAAAAGAGACAGAAAAAAGAAGAGAAAGAAGCTTGTGAATCACCGAAACTTATTTAAGATTCTGATAAAACAGATATCTGCATTAAAACAGTGTTGGAGATTACAAGCACTGGTTGTGCTGTCAAGCTGTCTGGGAGTGACAATTAGGTAATTGCTGTTTACTCATGTCATGGTTTACTCATATGTCAAAACTGTGATAGTAGTATGTGCCCCATGCGATTATTTTGAGAAGCAAATGACTTGCTGTTTGCTACAAAAGGTAGTATGGTATCTAACATACAATAAGCACTTAAGAAATATTTATTGAATAAACAAATTAGTGGAAAATCAGATAGCCAGCTTTAATTTGAAGGACACAGAAATCTGGGTGGATACTTATAAATTAAAGTTCATAGAAAATAATCATAATATAAAAAATAACCATAATATTTGCTATTTTGGTGGCTAACTCACAGAAATGGGTAAGTTCTTATGTGAACAAAATTTTTGTTTTTATTGCCTGTTTTAGAACAACCTCATAGAAGAGATGAAATACAATTCAATTTGTTTCAGTGCTTTGAAAATAAAGCCAAATTTTTTTTTAAGTTCTTAGTACATAGTCTTTGAAACAGGAAACACCCAGATTTTTAAACTGTGGTTTTTCTTTTGCCTTCTTTCTCCCTCTTTCCCTTTCCTTTTCTTTCTTTCTATGATATGTGTGCTTACTAGATGCCTAGACCTCAGATAATGGCCACATGGTACCATGTGAGATGCATTTAAAATCTAACGGGGAGATAGAAATGTGCTGTGCCATATAGTGTAGTAAGTGATGTTCTGGGAGAAGAATACAGAAACCCATAGGAGAGGTACCAAGCTCAGACTATGGAGTTTCTTAGTGATTTCCTAGGAAATGTAACATTTAAAGTGAGACCTACAGAGAAAATAGAGTTTAACCAGGAAAAAAGAGGTTGTTAGTTAAGACTGTTTGTTCTGCTAGAAAAACACATGTGAAGGCTGGGAAGCAAGAGAAAGCAGAATATAATAAATAAGTACAGTTTGGGGTGGCCGGTGCCTTGAGTATGATAAAAAAGAGCTATCTGGGATAACTTCACATGAGCCAGTCCATAATGCTGAAGGATTTAGATGTCATCCCAAGGAGTGGCAATCATTTGATGGGCTCATACATTTAGGATGGCAAGAATATTAAAGATATTTTCAGCAAGGATAACAACAGTGTGGGGCCAGATGGATTTAGAGGACCACTGGGGTTTCAAAAGGTGATTCTCAGCAGTCCCTGCTCCTGGAGGAGTTCCAGGTGCACATAGTTTGTTAGTTACCGGTATATAGTTATATAGAGGCTGAACATATTTTTTATTATAATTTTTAAATTTTTTATTAACATATAATATATTATTAGCCCCAGGGGTACAGGTCTGTGAATTGCCAGGTTTACATACTTCACAGCACCCACCATAGCACATACCTCCCCCAGTGTCCATAACCCAACTACCTTCTCTCTACACCCCTCCCCCCTGGCAGCCCTGTTTGTTTTGTGAGATTAAGGGTCTCTTATGGTTTGTCTCCCTCCTGATCACTTCTTGTTTCATTTATTCCTTTCTTACCCCCCACACCTCCCATGTTGCCTCTCAACTTCCTCACAGAGGCTGAACATATCTTTAAGGAATTTCAAAACAATCATTTACTTGGAGAAAATGAAGGAAAGTCTGCTAGTCTGAACAAAGAGATAAAAGTTATAAAACACCAATTGTAATAATTCTTTTTATTATTTAACTCTTTAAACATTGGACTGTGCCCTACTTATAACTTCTTAGAAGTGTTTGACAAAGTCTCTTTCAGAGTTGAGAGGAATATCTCAACAAATCAAGTTGAAATTGAGCTGTCACTTGGTATATAAATGTACTATTGGATAGATATCTTTTGGGGATGATTATTTTAAAGTTGCATTTCATAAAGAGGGTTTTCTTTTCTTTTTCTTTTTTTTTTAAAAGATTATATATTTATTTGACAGACAGAGATCATAAGTAGGCAGAGAGGCAGAAGAGAGAGAGGAGGAAACAGGCTCTCTGAAGAGCAGAGAGCCCAATGTGGGGCTCAATCCCGGGGCCCCGGGATCATGGCCCAAGCCGAAGGCAGAGGCTTTAACCTAGTGAGCCACCTAGGTGCCCCCATAAAGGGGGTTTTCTGACTAATGAATTGCCTATGAAAAATCACTATGCTTTATGCCCTCCATTTCATATTGATTAAAAATAACATTACAATAAAGGAGATGGAAGTTTTATTAATATCTTAGCATGACGAAATGCTCTTAAAAAACATATTTTGCAAACTGTTTATTCTCAGAAAATTAGCACATTCATATTGTTTATAATTATTAGTTTCCTATCTGCTAAACTGCTTTTTAATTACCACAAAAAAGACCAGTTCCTCATGCATTCAGATACCATCATGTCTTGGAAAGTACAGTTAGAGAATGGGACAGATTAGTAATTTGAAGAATTTCAAAGTTCAGAGGATGAAATTTCAAAGTGTTCACAGGATACCATTTCACAGGATGATCTTACATAGCTCTTTCCCATTACTGTTTCATTTTTTTAATTACTTCATGTCCTTATGGTCTTATTATCATCTTTTAAACAAGTACCACCTTTGTGTCTTTTACAAGTTGTTTTGACTGTCTCCATATCATGAGGAAAAGCTGGAATAAACTCTGGACTGCAGCTGGAGAATCCTTACAGATAAAATCCTTACAGATTTTATCCATAACAAGTCTAACTATAACTTGCCAGTTATAGTTTTTAATATTATATTTTGTTATTTGCTTTTCTGGGAATTTTTAAGAGAGGTTATGGCCTATTTACCAGGAGCCATTTTACATTTATTGCAAAAATAGATCACATTCTTCCTAAAGTATTGTTTTCGTTGCTAAATCTTTAACCAAAATGTGTTCTTCTTCTTCACACTCTCCTTCAACACATTATCTCCCTATTTTGTTTTCAGAATTTTTTCATGGGCCCCATGCTATTTTTTCCTCTCTTCACTTATCTTTTAATGAGAGGAGGTCGAGCCAGGCCTTACACTTCCCCAGGAGCAGTGCCTCTTGTGTTTTCCTCCTTTCTCTTACTCTTCACCTGCATCCTTTGGAGTTTTTTCTCAGATGTTATGCTGATGCCCACTGATGTGCACAGAGTGAATCTACAAGGCTGAGGAAGGTTTCTCTTCTTTCTGTCTGGTTCTCTGATTATGCTGAGGTGAATGCAAGCTGTGCGGATTCTGTCATCAGAAGGTGAGCAAAAACTCTTCAAGTTCACAGCACCCAATGCCCTTCCATTCTCTAGCCCTTTCTAATTATTTAGCTCACCTTTCAGTATGAACATGCATTTTTCTGTCTGATGTGGCTGCTTTATCTGTAGCACTACTGAGAAGTAAAATCCTAGAGTTGTCATAGATGAAAAGATAACTAATTAGAAAGAGGATCTTGAAACAGCTCAGATCACCCCACATCTCTTGTGTGCAGTAGTTCTAACATGAAGCTGAGTGAAAGTGGACAGCTGAGGTGGGTAGAAATCATTGGCAGTGTTCATCATGTGAGGGACTGATGATTCTGCCTCATAACCCATTCATAGACACTGGATGCCGTAGGAACACATTGCTAGTTCAATGGATTTTGAACTTTGACATTTGTTTCTATATTTTTGTCACATTTTCAATCAGAAAATAGGGATGGGGTAAGGGACAAGTCAGGCAGATTAAATATCACCATCTTTACCTGAAAATAGTCTGAAATAACTTTTACTGCATTTTCATGTTGTTAAGTCACTGTAAAAAAAGTAAAATGAATTTCATTCTTTCAGATTCAGTTACTGGTGATCTCAGCCACCCTTATCTTACGGTTTTGGTATTTATTAAGAATGAGCCCTTAATTTCATTTATTTATATAACATATATATTCACACACAAAACCCAGCTCCTAACATATACATACATACAACCACACACACCCAAGACTTTTTATTTGAGTTTTTTTTTTTTTTTAAAGATTTTATGTATTTATTTGACAGAGAGAGACACAGTGAGAAAGGGAACAGAAGCAGGAGGAGAAGCAGGCTTCCTGCTGAGCAGGAATGTGGAGCTCAATCCTAGGACCTTGGGATCATGACTTGAGCTGAAGGCAACCGCTTAACAACTGAGCCACCCAGGGCCCCTTTATTTGAGATTTTACAGTTGGAGGCTATCTCTGTGGTACCCACGTGATGGTTAAGATCTCCATGTCCTCTCTGTAGATTCTCCCACTGGTACTTGGAATGGCTGAATGATTCTATCTCCCAGTGCTAGCCCAGTCATCTGAAACAACTTATGTGCTCCAGGGCTTGTTTGTTTATTTGACTGGTTGATCGTTTACTTGTTTTTTCCCATCTGTACTATGGGAATGAGGATAGTACTAGCTTGCCTCAGGGATTAATATATTAACTTTTAGGACAGGGTGATATAGAATAAATTTTCAATAAATATTAGTTTATATTTGTTATTATACTACCCAAATATCTAGACTGTTTAATTATATATCAGATTATTTTCCCTATAAATATATGAAACATATATTTGATTATAATTTTTATTGGGTAAACATATTTGTTAGATGATTTGATCATCTGTTTATGACATTAGGTATGAGTTAATTATGTGGATCTATTTGAAATATTATCAGTGGAAATATTATCATAAAGAATTAAATTCTTTATGACTACTCTCATCGTCATTGTGCATTTGGCATACACTTTAATATTAAATGATTCTTTGTTTTACTTGTAAGCTCTCTAAGAGTTAGTATACTTGCCTTATGGAAACTATGTTAAATATAGAGAAATATGTGCAAGAAATTGCCTATCACTACTCATTCAAGCCAAAAATACTTCTGTACTATTGTCCTTCAGTATCCCCAAAACTCTGTGAATAAAGAAATTTACTTTGTTCGTGTTCATAGAAATTGTAAGTGATGAAGCCAGGACTTGGATACGTGTATATTGTCTTTAAAGCTAATACCATTTCTCTTATGCCACGGGGTCTTTCCTTTGATTGAAAAATACTGGTTGCCCTTCAGTGCTAGACAGTACCTGAAAATATTGACAGTGAATAAATGTCACAGTTCTCTCCTGACGTTACCTACTTCAGAATGGCATAGAATGATAAATGTACTTCTGGTTTGTTAATTTTAAGGTGAGTTACAAAGTGGAAATATACACTATACCTGGCTACTTTAAAAGCATGTCACATTTCCTGTTTAATTCATGGTGGTTAGAATAGGTGTGTGTTGGTGTGTATGGGTAGGAAGGAGGGGCACATGCAGATATGAGTGATCAGTTCACATAATGCAACTCATGAAGATTGTCTGAGGATCACACTTGCTGGCCTGGACATCCAGGGAAGGACATGGTGGTGTTCTTTGACAAAAAGCACGTCACTGTCCTGTAGTAACACTGGTAGGGTCAGGAAATGCATAGGGAGCTCTAACTGAGTAATGAATCCAGGAGTTACTGCTAGTTCAACATGTCAGCACAAAATATAGAGGTAAAAATTCTGTCGTATATCCAGGAAACATCTTTTAGTTTTTTGCACAAGTAATAATTCATTCTGTGTTATGAACTAGCTTTTATCTTATGGCAGTGTTTAAAGTGATCACCTATAGGTCAGTCCTTTTATTTTTTTTATTTTTTTTTTTAATTTTTTATTTTTTATAAACATATATTTTTATCCCCAGGGGTACAGGTCTGTGAATCACCAGGTTTACACACTTCACAGCACTCACCAAATCACATACCCTCCCCAATGTCCATGT
>NC_081561.1:122334105-122378915 GCF_022355385.1 Mustela nigripes | reverse complement strand
CGCTTTGGATTCACTTCTCCGCCGGTCCTACCTTTCAGAAAGTGGTTTTTCTGTTTGCAGAATTGCTGTTGTTCTTCTCTTCGATCTGCCGATGGATTTTCAGGTGTTTGCAATCTTTAGATAAGCTATCTAGCTGATCTCCAGCTAGCTGAAGCAGTCTCAGCTTGCTACTTCTCTGCCATCTTGACTCCTCCCAGGTCAGTCCTTTTAAAAAAGTTCTCCCATTCAGCCCTTTGCTAATGTCAGTGGCACAAGCTTCTGAAAGAGCATTTGAAAGACAAGCAAGGAACTTTAAGATTCATTTTTTTATAGTACCACTGTGTTAGAAAATGAGAATTAGAGATGTTTGAAATGTGTGGAAGTCAAACAGTGAGAGAGGGAGCATGTCTAGTAATAGCAACCACTTGAACTCTAGTAAGAACAATCATTTATTGGACTTATGTTAGTTGATTTCACTGTTCTGTGTGCTCCCTGTACGTTATCTTTGACATTTTATTCTCAAAAAAAAAAAATCTCATAAGTAGATATTATTCCCCCTTCCTCCTTTTTTTTTTTTCCTCATAGGTTAATCAGGCAAGTGAAGTTTGATTTAGCTACAATGAAAACAAGGCCCACCATATCAGCAGTGCTAGCAAAGTAGCTCTGTGATGTTCTTACAAAACAAGTGTAAATGTTTGACTCAGACCTCAAGATACCCATCTCCTGCTCTGAATTTTGTTTTTCTGTTAATTTAAATCAAGTTTAGATATTAAAATACCAGTGAAAACGTTTATATACAATTTTCAATTGCAGGCAAGATTAGTGTTACTTGCCTCTGTACTCTAAACAATTGAACAATGCAAGTACTAATTACTACCAAACAGCCAAAATTTATAGAAAATATATTATATGCCAGACACAGTAGTAAAAGCTTTACATTCTTTATTGCGTTGGTGGTATAGTGGTGAGCATAGCTGCCTTCCATTTAATGCCCTGATGACACTATGAAATTGAAGGTTGTATAAATTAAGAAACTTGCCTAAAGTCATAGATCTAAGAAGTTTCACTATTTGTGCTTTACTTTTCCATGATTAGTTAATGCCACTGAAATTATTTATGGCAAAATAATTATGATGGTTCTAATAAACAAAAAAATACACATTGTGAAATACTGTCATAAATTAAAGTACCATTTGCTTTGAATTTAAGACATTCAGTTTCATCTAATTTGGATACATATTCATATTTATGTTTATCATTGTTCCAGTACCAATCAGTTATTTTATTCTCTGGCCTCTCTCTCTCTCTCTCTCTTTTTTTTAAAAATATTTTATTTATTTATTTATTTGACAGACTGAGATCACAAGTAGGCAGATAAGCAGGTAGAGAGAGAGGGAGGAAGCAGGCTCCCTGCAGAGCAGAGAGCTCGATGTGATGGGGGGCTTGATCCCAGGACCCTGGGATCATGACCTGAGCCAAAAGCAGAGGCTTTAACCACTGAGCCACCCAGGGACTCCTGACCTCTCTTTTTATGGCCACTTTTTTATGGATCTGTTCACCTGGATTTAGTCATTGTCTGCTGTTCTCCTAGTGTCACAGGCTTGGAGAACTCCTCTGTGATTATGTGTTTAACTGTCACATGTAGAAGACTCCCTACTTCGACTGCTCCTTTTACATCTTGTTTTGGTGCATCTTTGACTTTTTTTTTTTTTTTTTGACTTTTATTTATAGAATGCTGCCATCTAGGTCTGAAAAGTAACCTGATGCAGTGTGAACTTATAACACCCTGCTAAGGAACTCTGGTGTTCAACCCTTCATTCATACTATTTGCACCACCTTATTCTTCCTCAGCTTTTAGACTTAAATCCTCAGAATTGTTTCCCTTTCTCTCTTTCTCTAGCCCCTTTTGGTTTAAAATCTAGTAATTAACCTTGTATAGTCAATTTATTCTCTAAATGCTTGACTCACTACAAAGGGTTTCTGTCTAGATTGCCTGTCTTGGTTCTCTTCCTACCAAGAATGAGGGTTTTTTCCAATTAGTTTGTATATCATGGGTTCATCTATTTCTGAGGTAGGTTTTTGCATCTCTTATATACTTATTTTATGTCAGTAGTTATAAGAACAGAATAACCTTGTTAACATAAAATAGGTGGGTGATAATGGGAAAATTTTGGTATAATAATGTCAATACCTTGAACTCCTTCTAAGCGATATCCCCCAAATTATCCTATGTAAAAAATATTTTGTGTTTTTATACCAGATCATTTGCATAGTTTCTCATTCATGTTGGTGAACAAACAGATTTAGAAATACTTAAATAGTTGAAGAGTTTTATTACAAGTGCCTTAGAGTCTGTAAATTTCTCTATTTCTAGAAAGAATAACCGAGAGTTTATACCAGAACATAATAAAATTAGTATTTTAGAGGCACCTTCTTTATGCAGAAAGGGTTGGAAAACACTTGTATTTTGCGTTCACATCTTATGTTTTCATCAGGTTTTTATCAAAAGTGCAGATTTGCCCATCCAGTCTATTAAAAATACCTTCCATATAATCTGATTGGAAATGCCACTCTTGAGGTGCCTGGGTGGCTTAGTCCGTTAAGTGTCCAACTCTTGATTTCTCTTGATCTCAAGGTCACAAGATGGAGCTCTGCCTTGGATTCTGCACTGGGCATGGAGCCTGCTTAAGATTCCCTCTCCCTCTCCTTCTGCCCTTTCCCTACTCTCTTTCTTTCTCTCCCTCTTAAAAAAAAAAAAAAAATGAAATGCCACTCTTTATTGTCAAACCAACGAGACAGATCATCAGATCAAACTTATTCACTGTTAGGACAAACATCTTTGCATATATTTTTATTCAAAAGCCTTTTAATACATGTCCACATGATATTTATCTCCTATCTGAATTCAAAATCTAGGTGGATAGACAGGCAGGAAAAAAACAGGAATTTTCAGCAGCTTTCCTGAGATATGTTTTACATATGTAGAAGATTCATCCATTTTAAATGTACAACTCAGTGACTTTTAGTAACTTCACCAAGTAAGTAGTGCAACCAGTACTACAAATCCATTTTATAACATTTTCAACACCCCTTCCTTATAAGATGCCTCATGCCCACTTACAGTTCCTACACTAACTAGTTTATCCACAATTAGGTTGTTTCCAGTTTTTGGTTATTATGGCTGGTGCTGCTATAAACCTTACATGTAACCTAATTTGTGTGCAAATCTTTGTGTGGACATGCTTTTTTATTTATCTTTGGTTACTTCCCTGGGAGTGGAATTGTTAGGATTGTATGGTAGTTTTATGTTTAATTTTTTGAGAACTGCCAGACTGTTTTTCAATGGGACTGTACCATTTTACATACCTACCAAAAATTTATGGTAGTTCCATTACTACACATGCTTGCCAACATTTGATATTTTCTTCCTTGTTTATTGTAGCCATTTTTTTTTTAGATATGGAATGCTATTTCATTTTGGTTTTAATTTGTATTTCCCTGATGACTAACGATGTTGAGCATCTTTTCATATGTTAGCTATTAATATATGTTCTTTTGTAAATATTTACATCTTTTGCCCACTGGGTTATCTTTTTTTTATTATTTAATTATAGGACTTTTTTTTTTGTAAAGTCTCAATATATCTTTTATTAGATATGTATTTTGTAAATATTTTTCACCCTGTATTCATGTTGGGCCCCCTATTCCTTTCCTTTCTTTGTAAGTTCTGAAGGCTATTACTATAAGTTGCCTAACTGAAGACCTCTTAAACAAACCTTCTATCTGTACATCTTGAATAATTATCATAGCTGTGGAGTATCTTACAATGCAATTATAAACATTTGTGTGTTGGTCTCCTGTCATACTTATGTATTATGTTTTAACTGAAACATTTATCAGTTGATATATGAAGTTGCAGACCTAGGAGTGTTCCATAGGGAAGTGCCCAACATGACATTCAGAGCCCTGACACTTTTTATTTCAATATGAATAGATTTGTTTCTTTAATTTGTTAGCATGAGGTATGCAATTATGATTTAAAAAACAAAATTTGGAAGGTTGCTTTCTTGTTACATGTTGTTTAACAGGAATATTATATAGTTTAATGTTCTACCAGTGTTTGCTACATTGTTCTCTTTTTAAGGGTACTTCTAAACAAGCCCTATGCAGGAGTTAGAAAATGGTTCAAACTTCTATTAAGCATTTACTGTCACTGTAACTGTAGCCCATATATATTTTGAAAAGTGTATTCTTGTCATGTGGTAATCTTCCTCTTACCACAAAGCACATAGTTCTGTGTGCACATGTGCGCACACACACACACACACACTCTGTTTGGAATTTTTATAGTGCTCAATATGCATACATTTTAATTTTAATTTTTGTTAAGGTAACATAAGGTAACATAAGACACCAAATGTGACTTATTCTAAAAGTAGCTTTAATGTGTTAAATATAACCTAATTAAAATTATCTTTAGCATTGAATATCACATACAGATAATTTGGTATTGAATATGGTGACAAAAAATAAGCTAGTATAATGTTACCTTTAACATTTTTCCTTTCTTTTAAAAAATGTACATGCATACTATTAAGCTGAAATACTATAATATATTCTAATATAGCCTTTTAGAACACCAAGAATTTTCCTAGCAAAGTAGAAGCTAGCTATGCCATAACAATGTATTATAATTCCCAGAATAAGAATCTATTTATGAAAATGAAGAATTAGTTCTCACCTTTATGTATGGTGACAAAGACTCCTTCCTTGATCAAACTTCTCTCTAGTGGACTCTCTTCTCAGCTAGGCCTCGTACTTGGCCTGTAAGAACTGCTAACTTATCCAGAAGTGATTGCATTCATCCTGTCCCACACAACACTAAGAGCCTGGAACAAACATTAGCTTTGTTTCTATCAGCTTAAAGTTCCTGTTCCTAGGACAATACCAGACCTTTTAAAATGCCTGCCTGAGAAAGCAAAGTTTAAAGCAGCTGGAAGAATTTACTGTTCATTCCAGTCAGACCTGACTAAAAACCCTTGACCTCCCTCTTCTTAGAAGCATTAATTTAGAAAACTTGTAGATGTAAATACTTTACTGTCCCTTTCAGTTGTATCTTCTACAATCCAAGCATGTCTTTACAGAAGACCTAGGAGCCATCCCTTCAAAAGGTATGTTTCAAGACAGATAAGCCCCCCCCCCCCCTTCCTCAGGCTCTGTGGGAGGGTAGGAGGTCTAACTTCTTTAACCCATGTGTTATTTAGAAGTGTGTTGTTTCATCTCTGATTTTTTCCCCCAGTTTTTTCCCTGCTATTAATATTTAGTTCAATATTATCGTGATCGGAGGATAGGCATTGTATGATTTCTATTCTTTTAAATTTGTTAAGATGTTTTTATGTCCCAGGATGTGCTCTATTTTGGTGAGTGTTCCATGTTAGCTGAAGAAGGTATATGTTCTGATGTTGGATATCTATAGATGTCAATAATATCCAGTTGATTGATGGTGTTGTTGAGTTCAATTATGTCCTTACAGATTTTCTGCCTGCTGGATCTGCCCATTTGTGATAGAGGGGTGTTA
This sequence comes from Mustela nigripes, assembly GCF_022355385.1. Lineage (NCBI taxonomy): Eukaryota > Metazoa > Chordata > Mammalia > Carnivora > Mustelidae > Mustela > Mustela nigripes. The sequence continues at coordinate 122,373,358 of NC_081561.1, read as the reverse complement.
AAATCTTCAGCTCTGACTGTGGATTCATCTGCTTCTCTTTGCAATTCTATTGGTTTTTGCCTCACATACTTCACCTCACATAGCTCTATTGTTAGGCACATGGACATTAAGGATTGTTAGGTATTCATGGAGAATTGACTTCTTTATTACTGTGCCCTTCTTTATCCCTGATAATTTGCTTTGAAGTCCGTCCTTTCTGCTATTAATATAGCTACTCTGGCTTTCTTTTGATTAATGTTACCATGGTATATTTTTCTCAATTCATTTACTTTTAATCTGTATGTATCTATAAATTTATAGGGGTTTCTTACAGACAACATATATTTGCAATTTTTTAAAGATTTATTTATTTTTTTTTAGAGAGAGAGTGCAGTGGGGAGGGGCAGCAGGAGGGAGAGTCTTAAGCAGACTCTGCACTGTGTGCACAGCCTGAGGTGCACAGCCTGAGGTGGTGCTTGATCTCATGACTCCAGATCACCACCTGAGCCAAAACCAAGGGTCAGGCACACAACCAGCTGTACCACCCAAATGCCCCTGAGTCTTGTTTTTTGATCCACCCTGACAATCTCTGTTTTTTAATTGGCACATTGATAATCAAAGTGCTTACTGGTATAGTTGGATTAATATGTACCATATTTGTTATTGTTTTCTATTTATTGACCTTGTTTATTCTTATTTTTGTCTTCCAGTCTTTTAATGTTTTGTTTTGTTTTTTTGTGTGTGTGGTTTTAATTGAGCATTTTTTTTTATGGAGATACGGTTGACATAAACATTATATTAGTTTCAGGTTCATAAGATAATATTTTGATATTTGTATATATTGCAAAATGATCACCACAGTAAGTCTACTATTCTCCACTGATGATGTATCTCAATTTTTCTGACAGCTCATTTCTCAGTAAATATCAACAACATACCACAGGTGGTTGTCCTTTTATACAGTCTTTGAATACTTAGTTATTTTGGATCTGATATCATGTCCACCCATACGTTATTTGAGTTAGTATTCAGAGAAAATTAATTAAATGTCAAGTCCTCAAACATCCCTCAGGCCATAAAGACAAAGAACGACTGTAGAAAGAGTAGATAAACCTTTCTTTCTGCTTTACATAGGTTTATTGCTATTTGGTTTATATTCTGTCTTCCCTGACATTTCTAAAATACTAGTATATGACATTACGACATTAGTAGTATGTGTCATTCTTACAAGCCTTCCTGACATAAAAAACTTTAACTTAAAACATGTATTGAAATTTTCAGCTGAATTTTGAGTTTAATGGTATAGTGGTCAGATGCTGATCATCTTAATTATAGATTTTAATTTTAATTTTCTCATTTGTTTAGTTTTTCCAGTATGAGAGCTATACTGTTTGTTATATTCCTTTCACCTTTTTTTCTGGGTGTTATAAAGCTCATTGTTATATTTGGAACTCTTTGAAAAACGTAGGGTAGCCCTTTTGGTAACCAGATTTTCCTTTTTGCTTTGGTCTTGATTTTCTATTGCAGGTAAATTCATATTTTAATGTGTTTCATTTTAAGCTGCTTCAGATTAATTGGTAATTATCCAGTATATAAATGTATCATAAGAAGTAGAGATAAACAAGATTTGTGGATTTGAAATTTTCTTTTTTTAATTTAAATTCAATTAGTCAACAACTAATTAGTTTTTGATGTAATGTTCAGTGATTCATTAGTTGCATATAATACCCAGTGCTCATCACATCATGTGCCCTGCTTAATACCAATCACTCAGTTACCCCATTGCCCCTCCCCCCGCATCCAGCAACCCTCAGTTTGTTTTCCAGAGTCAAGAGTCTCTCATGGTTTGTCTACCTCCCTGCTTTCTTCCCATTCAGTTTTCCCTCCCTTCCCCTATGATGCTCTACACTAGTTCTTATATTCCAGTATGAATGAAACCATATGATAATTACCTTTCTCTGATTGACTTATTTTACTTAGTATAATACCCTCCAGTTCCATCCACATCAATGTAAATGGTAGCTATCCATTCTTTCTGATGGCTGAGTAATCTTCCATTGTATGTATGAATCACATTCTTCTTTATCCATTCATCTGTTAGGGACATATTGGCTGCTTCCACAGTTTGGCTATTGTGGTTATTGCTGCTATGAACATTGGGGTGCAGTTGCCCCTTCTTTTCACTACATCTGTATTTTTGGCATAAATACCCAGTAATACAATTGCTGGGTTGTAAGGTAGTTTTATTTTTGACGTCTTGAGGAACCTCTGTACTGTTTTCCAGAGTGGCTGTACCAGCTTATATTCCCACCAGCTGTGTAAAGGGGTTCCCATTTCTTCACATCCTGGCTGACATTTGTTGCTTCCTATCTTGTTAATTTTAGCCATTCTAACTGGTATAATGTGGTATCTCATCATGGTTTGGATTTGTATTTCCTGATGACAAGTGATGTGGCGCATTTTTTCATGTGTCATTTGTAAGTTTTCTTTGGTGAAGTGTCCGTTCATGTCTTCTGCCCATTTTTTGACTGGGTTTTTTGTTTTTTTGGGTGTTGTTTGATAGGTTCTTTATAGATCATAGGTACCAGCCCTTTATCTGATATGTCATTTGCAAATATCTTCTCCCATTTCATAGGTTGCCTTTTAGTTTTGTTGACTTTTTGCTGTACAGAAGCTTTTTATCTTGATGAAATCCCAGTAGTTTATTTTTGCTTTTGTTTCTTTTGTCTTTTGTTTAGACAAGAGACATGTCTTATAAGAAGTTGCTGTAGACAAGGCTAAAGAGGTTATAGCCTGTGTTCTCCTCTAGGATTTTGATGGATTCCTATCTACATTTAGGTCTTTCTGTCCATTTTGAGTTTATCTTTGTATATGGTTTAAGAGAATCGTCCAATTTCACTATTCTGCATGTGGCTGTCCAATTTTCCCAGCACCATTTATTGAACAGAATGTCTTTTTTTCCACTGGATATTCTTTCCTGCTTTGTCAAAGATTAGTTGACCATAGAGTTGAGGATCCATTTCTGGGCTCCTACTCTGTTCCATTGATAAATGTGTCTGTTTTTGTGCCAGTACTATGCTGTCTTGATGATCATAGCTTTGTAATACAGCTTGAATTCAGGCATTGTGATGCCCCCAGTTTTGGTTTTCTTTTTCAACATTCCTCTATTTGGGATCTTTTCTGTCTTCATGTAAATATTAGGATTGTTTGTTCCAGCTCTGTGAAGAATGTTGATGGGGCATCCCTGTTGTGTTCCTGACCTTAAGGGAAAAGCTCTTAGTTTTTCCCCATTGAGAATGATATTCCATATGGGCTTTTTGTAGATAGCTTTTATGATATTGAGGTATGTTCTCTCTATCCCTAAATTTGAAGAGTATTAATCAGGAAAGGTTGCTATATTTTGTTAGATGCTTCTTCTGGATCAGTTGAGAGGATTGTATGGTTCTTGTCTTTTCTTATATTAATGTGATCTGTCTCATTGGTTGATTTGCAAATGTTGAACCACCCTTGCATCCCAGAAATAAATCCCACCTGATTGTGGTGAATAATCCTTTTAATGCACTATTGGATCCTATTGGCTAGTATCTTGGTGAGAATTTTGGGATTCATGTTTATCAGGAATATCCGTCTTTAATTCTCCTTTTTGGTGGGGTCTCTCTCTGGTTTGGGAATCAAGGTAATGCTGGCCTCAGAACGTATTTGGGTTTTCCTTCCTTTCAGTTTTTTGAAAACAGCTTCAGTAGAATAGGTATTGTTTCTTCTTTAAATGTTTGGTAAAATTCCCCTGGGAAGCCGTCTCGTCCTGGACTCTTATTTTTTGGGAAGTTTTTGATTACTCCTTCAATTTTCTTGCTGGTTATTGGTCTGTTTCGATTTTCTATTTCTTCCTGTTTCAGTTTTGGTAGTTTATAAGTTTCCGGGAATATATCCATTTCTTCCAGATTGCCTAATTTAGTGGTATATAGTTGCTCATAGAATGTTCTTAAAATTGTCTGTATTTCCTTGGTGTTGGTCATGATTTCTCCTCTTTCATATATGATTTTATTAATTTGATTCCTTTCTCTTTTCTTTTCAATAAGTCTGGCTAGAGGTTCATCAATCTTATTAATTCTTTCAGAGAACCAGCTTCTAGTTTTGTTGTTCTTCTGGTTTCCATTTTATTGATTTCTGCTGTAATCTTTACTATTTCTCTTCTCCTGCTTGGCTTAAGCTTTATTTGCTGTTCTTTCTCCAGGTATTTTAGGTTTAAGTTTATCTTGTATATTTGGGATTTTTCTAATTTTTTTGAGAGAGGCCTGTATTGCAGTGTACTTCCCTCTTGGGGCACTTCTGCTGTATCCCAAAGGTTTTGAACCACTGTGTTTTCATTCTCATTTGTTTCCATGGATTTTTGAAATTCTTCTTCAGTTTTCTGGTTAACCCATTAATCTTTATGAGGATGCTCTTTAACTTCCAAGTGTTTGAGTTCCTTCCAAATTTCCTCTTGTGATTGAGTTCACATTTCAAAGCATTGTGGTCTGAAAATACGCAGGGAGTAATATCAGTCTTTTGGTATCAGTTGAGACCTGATTTGTGGCCCAGTATGATCTATTCTGCAGAAAGTTCCATTTGCACTTGAGAAGAATGAGTATTCTGTTTTGGGATGGAATGTTCTATATATATCTGTGAAGTCCATCTGGTCCAGTGTGTCATTCAAAGTCCTTTTTTCTTTGTTGATCTTCTGTTTAGATGATCTGTCCATTGCTGTGCTACTCTTAATGTATTATTTTCAATGTCTTTCTTTACTTTGGTTATTAATTGGTTCATATAAGTGGCTGCTCCCATGTTTGCGGCATAGATATATACAAGTGTTAGATCTTCTTGTTGGATAGACCCTTCAAATATGATATAGTGTCCCTCTTCATCTCTTACTCCAGTCTTTGGTTTAAAATCTAGTATGTCTGATATGAGGATTGCTATCCCAGCTTTCTTTTGAGAGCAGCTTGAGACAGAAGTTTCCTTACCTATAGAGGGATGAATATCAGACTAACATCAGGCCTTTCCACAGAAACCTGGCAGGCCAGAAAGGGTTGACATGATATATTCAGGGTACTAAACATGCAGCCAAGAATTTTTTATCCAGCAAGGCTGTCATTCAGAATGGAAAGAGAAATAAAGAGCTTCCAGGGTAGACAGAAACTGAAGGAACATGTGACCACCAAGCCAGCCCTGCAAGAAATATTAAGGGGGATCCTACAAGCGAAAACAGACTCCAAGAGTCACATAAGCCAGAAAGAAACTGAGATATTCTACAGAAACAGGGACTTTACAGGAAATACAGTGGCACTAAACTCATACAGTAGTTACTCTGAATATAAATGGGCTAAATAGTCCAACTAAAAGACACGGGGTGTCAGATTGGATAAAAAAGCAAGCCCCATCCAGATGCTGTCTACAACTCATTTTGGACCTAACGATACCTCCAGACTGAAACTGAGGGGATGGAGAACCATCTACAACACTAATAGACCTCAAAAGAAATTTGCATTTGATTTTTGTTGAAAAGATAATTTGTAGTTTAGCAAGCTTCTACTTGAATTTTTTAAGACTTTACTACCAGTAAAAATATTTGTATTTGTGTATGTGTTTTAAATATATACATAGGTGTAAATATTTTAAACAACACTGAATAATATGTGAATAGCTGAAAAGAATCAGTCCCTTTACAAAACATTAATAGTTAAAATGGTCTTAAAAAATACTGGCAACCCATTAAGGGCAGGTCATTTTAGATTATTTTAAATGGAAAGTAAAATATTTGATAATTTTTTTTTCTCCCAGAACTATATTCTGTTTTACAGTCAGATGAGATAAGTATTTAATTTTCTGTAGGGTAATAATAAATTTTTAAAATCAAATGGTAATTATAATGGAGAGATTGCTGAATAGAATGTGAGATGTAAAGTATAATGAACATGAAATTTGTTTAAAGAAACAAAGGCAAAAAAAAAAAAAAAGAGGAAAGAAACAAAAGGCAGCTGTGGCATATCCACAACTCTGTTTCAAGAGATTTGGATGATTCATTTTGAGAAAATTTCTTTCTTTGAACGATTTTTTTGGGGTAGTATGAAATTCTAGAGTACACCAATATTAAGTGGTGTAGAGAACCTGACCTGATAATGAATTTACTTTGGATTCAGAAGGTACCCAATTTGCAGATTATCTAGATATAATTGGCAGCCTTTATAACTTAATTCATTATACACTTGAAATATATAAAAGCTGGAACAAAAATTTGCTGGTTCTTCTCCTGAGAAACTTTAGGGAAATTAGTTTATTTTGAATAAATATGACTAAAAATATTGCAGAACAAAAGAGAAAAGAAGGGGGGCACCTGGGTGGCTCAGTGGGTTAAAGCCTCTGCCTTCAACTCAGGTCATGATCCCAGGGTCCTGGGATCGAACCCCACATCGGGCTCTCTGCTTAGCAGGGAGCCTGCTTCTTCCTCTCTCTCTCTGCCTGCCTCTCTGCCTACTTGTGATCTCTGTCTCTGTCAAATAAATAAAAACAAATTTAAAAAAAAAAAAAAAAAAAAAAAAAAAAGAGAAAAGAAGGCCAATTATGATGATGAAACTTTATTTCCCATCCATTAGTGTGCATTCATTAAAATAAATAATTACAGGCCTGTAGAAAATGTCCTCAATCAGTTTCATTTACAATAATCTAGGTATATTTGTAAAGATCGCTAGAACATTAGTTAAATCCCAGTGTTTTCATGTTTGTACTGGGGGCTTCAGGAAAAAGTAAAATACTGATAGATGAGAAATGTTTTCATCATATTAATTAAATATAAAAGCAAAGGGTTAGTTACAGAGCTTGATCAGAGACAATGAGAAAGTCAGAGTTGCTCTCTAACTTCACATAATTAATATTTGTCAGGCATTAAAAAGGATTGGAAGAAAAAGTTCAGAATTAAGCTAAACAATGTGGTCTCAACATCATTAAAAATAAGCTCCCACCTGCTTCTGATTTTCTTGTTGATTACAAAGGTCATTGGCTGTTTGAACAGTGAGGGAAAAAGGAGCTTTTAGAAGAGCATGCAAATGAAAGCTCAAGCAAAGAGTCCTGTATGTTAATGAGTGAGGGGTGTTGATCAGTATGCAGTGGCAGACTCTGACTATGATAAACATGCTTGAATATCTTTCAATTCACAAGGGCACTCATTTAGGTGTGCAAGTCAGCAGCATAAATCCATTATTTGAAATTGTGCTAAGACCTTCAATTACCTTTGTGAAAATAGGTGGTATTTTTATATTTTATAGGATTTGGTCTAATAGTCTTAAAATAGAGCTTAAATTTCTACCCAAATTACAGACCTTATTAAAATATGATATTAAATTACATTATCTGTGATCTTTTATAAACACACCATTTCTTCTTTTCATGTGGTTTTTCAGCCTTCTACAAGAAAAGTATAATAGCCATTATTCATTGAGCACTAACAATGAACTAGGTGTTTTCTATATATTATCTCCATTAATCATCATACCAACCCTGCTTGTAAGGAATTCCTTGTAAAGAATCATTAATCTAATTTTATGGAAGAAAAACTGAGGCTCAGTTCTCTGAGTGATAGATTTAGAATTATTGCCTTTTAGCTATAATACTCCCTCAAAATTCCTGTCACTGTGGTTCTTAATAAGGAATATTTACAATATCACCTAAAACATTTTTGAACTTTTTTGGAGTTGGACTTCATGTCTGAAACTTCTGTTCAATATGTTTTTGGTGCTAAAGGGTCTCTGTATTTTATTTATTTATAATTTTAAAGAGAGCAACAGTTACACTGATGTGCACTCTCAGTTGAGAATTACTGTTAGTGCCATTATAGAATACAGTTACCAAACCACTGGTTTCAGCTTTCACTAGAATTTAGATACAAATTCATGGTCCTGTACTTTGGGTCCTAGAGAAATTTGGCTTCTATGCTAGTATTACCAGCTAATGTCTATTGATTTCTTATTATGTGCTTGATACTATTCTAAGCAGTTTATGTATAATAACTGTTTAATCTTCACAGTGGCATTACTTCACAGATACTTTTATAAACTCATTTCATAGATAAAGAATTGAGGCATAGAGTATTAAGGAATTTGCACAAGATAACAGAATTTGAATGGATACTGTATGACTACAGAGCCTACATTCTTAAAATATCGCTGAATACTTACTAGTGTGTCTATAGCACTTAAAGAATCTGTTTTCTAGATTATGAAACATTTCACATATCCAGATTAATATGTGTATCATCAATAATAGATACATAGAATAATAATAAAATGTATATTTAATTGTTAAGATATAGAACATAATAAGAATTATACCCTTAGTTTCTATGTGGTTTTGTAATGTATTTGAAATAAAGTTAGATTCATTTGTGTCTATTTATATTGCATTTTATTTTATTTATTTATTTTTAAAGATTTTATTTATTTATTTGAACACACAGAGAGAGATCATAAGTAGGCAGAGAGGCAGGCAGAGGGAGAGGGGAAAGCAATCCCTGCTGAGCAGAGAGCCCGATGAGGGGCTTGATCCCAGGACGCTGAGACCATGACCTGAACAGAAGGCAGAGGTTTTAACCTACTGAGCCACCCAGGTACCCCTATATTGCATTTTGTTTTATTTTTTTAAATTTTAGACATTTTTCCACCTTTGTTGATTTACCTTGAATTTGCTTTCTGATAAACATATGTGTATGTGGATAGGTATACACACACATAAATCATTCTCCTTACTTTTCTTACATATAAGTGGGGCTTTTTGTGCTTTACTTTCTTCACTAACAATATAATTCTAGAAATAACTTTCCATCTATTCAAAATAACTTTCTCATTCTTCTCGTAGCCTTACAGTACTCCATTTCATTAAATACCATAGGTTGCTCAACTAATCTCCTATGGATGTGTACTAAGATTATTTTCAATATTTGCAATTGCAACTAATGTCATAATTAATACACTTTTGCACATGCCATTTTAATTATTTGAGGTGTAACTTAAGGGTAATTCATAAAAGGATTGCTAGGTCAAAGGGTAAATGAATATGCAGGTTGGTAATATTACCAACTTCTCTGTAAGCCTGCACCATTGTGTAGTTCTATCTGTATTTTATGAGTTCCTATTCTTCCATAACTCTATCAACAGAAGTGTTGACAACTTTTGAATTTTTTTCAGTGTTGTATGTCGTATATAATGCTTCACTATTTCAGTGAATGATTTGCACTTATTTGAAGGAGATCAAATGTTTTTTCATGTATTTAAGAACTATTTTTAGGGTACCTGGGTGGCTCAGTGGGTTAAAGCCTCCACCTTCTGCTCAGGTCATGATCCGAGGGTCCTGTGATCGAGCCCCCTGCTTTAGGCTCTTTGCTCAGCAGGGAGCCTGCTTCCCCCACCTTATCTCTGCCTGGCTGTTTGCCTACTTGTGGTCTCTGTCTTTCAAAAAAAAAAAAAGAACTATTTTTATATCATAATTTTGAGCATCCTTTATTCATATTTTGCCCATTTTTATTTCAGAATTTTATCATCTTTTTTGTCTTGTTCTTTATAAAAGACTTCATCATTTATTATGGTAGTTTTCCCACCATATTTATTTAGTGTTTAACACTTTTCCTGCTTTATTACTTATCTTTTAGTATCTTCCAAGAACTTTTTAAAATAATGTAATTTATTATTTTTATTTATTTATTTATTTATTTTAAAGATCTTATTTATTTATTTGACAGAGATCACAAGTAGGCAGAGAGAGAGGAGGAAGCAGGCTCCCTGCTGAGCAGAGAGCCCGATGCGGGACTCGATCCCAGGACGCTGAGATCATGACCTGAGCCGAAGGCAGCGGCTTAACCCACTGAGCCACCCAGGCGCCCGTAATTTATTATTTTTAAATAGCAGATGTATTTTTGAATTACAGCTAGTTTCCTGTCTTGCTTAGTCTTAAAAACTCTGAGGACACCACCACTTTTACTCCCACCTCCATCAAGGAAGAGACACAGAAATGACATGGTATCTACTGTGAAAGTGGAAATATACTTTTAATCTGTGTCATTTTTCCGTGGTCACAGCTTTGTATGTCTTTTAATCTGGACCATTTTTCAGTAGTCACAGCTTTGTGTGTGAGTCCTCAAATCAATTCACCACCATATAGATTTTAAAACTGAAACTCCGTAACACAGATATCTGGATTGTCAGTTTCTCCAAAAGCTAATAACCACTTTAGTTTAATACTCCATTTATTTCTTCTACTTCTCCTTCCTCTTCTTTCTGCCTCTCCCTATTTCCCTCACTCCCTATACCTCTTTCCTTCTATGAGGGATTTCTCTAATTCCTTACCATTTCATCAGTAATTTCAAACACATTTATTTTAGCATACATTTTAGTTTGTTTTAGATGTTTTATTTTTGTTGCTTTTTTTAGGATATCTAGTTTGCCATATTACCATATTACAGAAGTTGAAAGTATCAGACATTCTTTTTCAATACTATAGAAGACACTATTCATTAACATTGATGCATCTGAATAAAAACTCCAACTGAGGCATTCCTCTAATCTTATTTTGCATTTCCCTTGTATGAGGATGTTTGAGAGAAAGTTTTGAACAGATTTTTTTTTTCAAAGATTTTATTTATTTATCAGAGAGAGAGAGGGGGAGAGAGCGAGCACAGGCAGACAGAATGGCAGGCAGAGGCAGAGGGAGAAGCAGGCTCCCTGCCGAGCAAGGAGCCGGATGTGGGACTTGATTCCAGGACTCCGGGATCATGACCTGAGCCGAAGGCAGCTGTTTAACACATATATTTAGTATGCAAAATATCTGTTCAGGGACGCCTGGGTGGCTCACAGGCGTCCCTGAACAGATATTTTGCGTACTAAATATATGTCCTCAAGCTGAAAAATAAAGTAGGCATCATCAAAAATAACAAGGGAAAGAAGTACAGGTGTGAAGACAAAAAATTAAAAAAAATTCATATCATTAAGCTATATCCCCAAACCAGATTAAAAGGATTTACTCTTAGGCTTTTTTTTTTTTTTTTTAATTTAGGATTTTTCTCCTTACAACTTTATTCATTGACTTATTTAATATTTAATTTTATAATCAATAGATACACTTTATATAAAAATGTGATGAAACAGGGTCAGTTTTGGGTAATAGTTTCTAGCACCTATTTGTGGACCAAATGCAACTGTATAGGAAACACTGAAAAACTTATTAAAAATATATATCCTAGGACTTATCCTTTTTTTTTTCTTTTTTTTTTTAAGTAGGCTCCATCCTGGACATGGAGCCCAACATGGGGTCTCAACTACTCTGAGATCAAGATCTGAGCTGAGATCAAGAGTCATATGATTAAACAATTGAGCCTCCCAGGCATTCCAGAACTAACCCATTTTAATACAGATAAATAGTAATACAGATAGGGAAAGGGAAGGTTAAAAAAATAAATTGCCTAAAGTTGTACAGCTGGTATCTGACAAACAAGTGAGCTGACACATAGTGTAAGGGCCTATTTAGCCAGAGCGATGCCATTGGGTTAAACAGCGATTTTGTTTATGCAGTAAAACTTAAACTGTCCTTGCCACCCCTCCCCCCAGGGGACTTACTTAAAAACAAGTCCTGGAAACCAGTCCCAGGTAACAAAGCCCAAATACAAGGGTGGGTCAGGCCAGGTGGAGCTATCCAATTGGTGGGAGCGCATACTGTCTCCTTAGCTACCAAGGAGTATGGGCCCCATCCTTTGGGTGCCTTTTGGGCGCCAATTCTGACCAAGGTGATAGGCTAGTTCACATATCTACTAGGGTAAATTGTAATTCAATTGGCCACCCATGTGTGACCTAGTATGACTGCAGCTTTCTCTGTGTGTTACAATCTCATTGGCCACCTGTGCGTGGCCAGGCCCAACCACATGGCCCTTGCCCTTTGAAAGTTAGACTGCAAGGCAGGGAGATGTTGCCTCTTTGCAAGAGACGGCCCTGGCCAGTCAGTTTGATTCTCAATGCTTCGTGCAAAATAAAGCTTTGCTTGACCTTCGCTTTGTATCAGTCTCACTCCTTTGACCATGGACCCAACAATAGTTATGTCTAAAGATGCTGGTGTTGGATATATTCTCTATGACATTTGTGTCAGCTTTCCAGTTTTTCAAATTATCTATTTGTCCATCATGAAAACAATGCAGCTGAATGGTATGAACTATGTAGCAATATCCCAAATTTAGTACAAAGTAATAAAATTTATTTAGTTGTTAGAAATTTCCAAACTAGTAGAAAAGTAAACACTAAGGAGAGTGGGTAAATATCAATAGTTTAATGTGATATGTTTATTCCTGAAATTGATGTCATGATATATTTTGTGGTAGACAATAAATTATAAGACAAAATAAATACATTGCAAATACAAATTTATTTGGAAAATAAAAGTATATAGACAATTTACTTACAACTGATGTTACATAATTCTCTTGATAACAGTGAATTGCTGGGGTGAATGAAAATGAAATAGAAAGAAGAACATTTCATGGGACTCTTTTCACTGAATGCCTTTTCTTAAACCAAGCAAAATATAAAATGGGTGAAGCCTAAAAGGTAGACAGTTATCCTCTAGGGTATGTAAAAGACCCAGAAAGGGGATTGTCTCATATTTATTTCTAATTTGGAATGTTAATCTGTATGAATAACTTCTCTAGCTTCTTAGCTTCTCTTGACCTAAACGTTCTCTGCTCTTTTATTTTCAGAGGACATACTTCATAAAGAAAATATATACAGAAGTTCAGACATGTTAAAGGAAGAGATATATTCTGTTGACTCTGCCTCAATACTACATCTCTAAGTGTATATTGTCCCATAGGACTTTCAAGGTAAAAGCCTCAGATTCAATATCAACAAATGCTTATGTACTATCATTAATACCAAAATGAATACTTCATTCAAAAAGCTCTGTTTGTTCAGTGGACCAGATGCCAGAAATCAGGCCCTGGTAGAAACAGTCAAACATAGCTGAGGAAATATAATATAGGAAAAGAAGATAAAAGTAGACTAAGGAGAAAAGAAATAAGATAGCATGAGTTATGTCCTCTACTCCCTGTCCCGAAATCCAGGAGTTGGATGAACTGCTGATAGTTAGCCTGAAATGCAGCCAACCTAATATTGACTTGATGTAGCCAGTATCTCAAATAAACCTCAGCTGTTATAGTTTGGGAACCAAGAGACTTCACACGGGAGCATGCTAGGAAGTGCAGTGGATATGTTGTTAATAGTATTTGGTGTTATCATGAATTGCAGGAAATGCGTGGGGATTCTTTAGAAGAAGACGACACTATTCATTAACGTTGAAGCATCTGAGTGAAAACTCCATCAGAGGCATTCCTCTAACTTTATTTTGCATTTGTAGAAATTTCTACATTTCTACATTTCTACAAATGCAAAATTTTTATTTTGGCCAGTCTTCTCAAAAATTTCTCTAAAGGACACAGAAGATATTGAGCCATTTAGAAGGTTTTGTAAATGAATTATAATTAATTAATATTTGGAAACAACAGGTAAATGAGGTGGGGAGAGATGAGTAAGCCATTTTTGAATATTTTAGCAGGAAATATGAGGATAATTTAATTAGTTTTGTACATGCATTACTATATTTAATGGAGACTGAAACCTTGATAGTTATTAGAACTTAGAACTTCAGGAGATGCAATACATCACATGTTAATGTATTACATGGATATCAGTAAGTTTCAAAGCTCTTACAGAGAATGCAAGGAGAAAAGAAATATTTAATTACACTGATTTCCAAAAGTAGTCACATATGTTGACAGTTTGCCTTAATAATGTAGAAGTACACAAGAAGATAGCAGAAGACTGTTTTTTAAATTTATTTTTATTTTTTATTTCTTTTCAGCGTTACAGTGTTTGTTGTTTTTGCACCACACCCAGTGTTCCATGCAATACATGCCCTCCCTAACACCCACCACCTGGTTACCCCAACCTCCCACCCCCCGCCCCTTTAAAACCCTCAGGTTTTTTTTCAGAGTCCATAGTCTGATGGTTCACTTTCCCTTCTAATTTCCCTCAACTCCCTTCTACTCTCCATCTCCCCATGTCCTCCATGTTATTTGTTATGCTCCACAAATAAGTGAACCCATATGATAATTGACTGTCTCTGCTTGACTTATTTCACTCAGCATAATCTCTTCCAGTCCCGTCCATGTTGCTACGAAAGTTGGGTATTCGTCCTTTCTGATGGAGGCATAATACTCCATAGTGTATATGGACCACATCTTCTTTATCCATTCATCTGTTGAAGGGCATCTTGACTCTTTCCACAGTTTGGCGACCGTGGCCATTGCTACTATAAACATTGGGGTACAGATGGCCCTTCTTTTCACGACATCTATATCTTTGGGGTAGATACCCAGGAGTGCAATTGCAGGGTCATAGGGAAGCTCTATTTTTAATTTCTTGAGGAATCTCCACATTGTTTTCCAAAGTGGCCGCACCAACTTGCATTCCCACCAACAGTGTAAGAGGGTTCCCCTTTCTCCACATCCCCTCCAACACACGTTGTTTCCTGTCTTGCTAATTTTGGCCATTCTAACTGGTGTAAGGTGGTATCTCAATGTGGTTTTAATTTGAATGTCCCTGAGGGCTAGAGCATTTTTTCATGTGTCTGATAGCCATTTGTATGTCTTCATTGGAGAAGTGTCTGTTCATATCTTCTGCCCATTTTGATATGATTATCTGTTTTGTGTGTGTTGAGTTTGAGGAGTTCTTTATAGATCCTGGATATCAACCTTTTGTCTGTACTGTCATTTGCAAATATCTTCTCCCATTCCGTGGGTTGCCTCTATGTTTTCTTGACTGTTTCCTTTGCTGTGCAGAAGCTTTTGATCTTGATGAAGTCCCAAAAGTTCATTTTCGCTTTTGTTTCCTTTGCCTTTGGAGACATATCTTGAAAGAAGTTGCTGTGGCCTATGTTCTCCTCTAGGATTCTGATGGATTCCTGTCTCACATTGAGGTCTTTTATCCATTTCGAGTTTATCTTTGTGTACGGTGTAAGAGAATGTTTGAGTTTCATTCTTCTGTATATAGCTGTCCAGTTTCCCAGCATCATTTATTGAAGAGACTCTCTTTTTTCCACTGTACTTTTTTTCCTGTTTTGTTGAAGATTATTTGCCCATAGAGTTGAGGGTCCATATCTGGGCTCTCTACTCTGTTCCACTGGTCTATGTGTCTGTTTTTATGCCAGTACAGTGCTGTTTTGGTGATTGATCACAGCTTTTTAGTAAAGCTTGATATCAGGTAACGTGATGCCGCCAGTTTTATTTTTGTTTTTCAGCATTTCCTTAGCAATTTGGGGTCTCTTCTGATTCCATACAAATTTTAGAATTATTTGCTCCAGCTCTTTGAAAAATACTGGTGGAATTTTGATCAGAATGGCATTAAAAGTATAGATTGCTCTAGGCAGTATAGACATTTTAACAATGTTTATTCTTCCGATCTAAGAGCATAGAATGGTCCTCCATCTTTTTGTGTCTTATTCAGTTTCTTTCATGAGTGTTCTGCAGTTCCTCGAGTATAGATCCTTTACCTCTTTGGTTAGGTTTATTCCCAGGTATCTTATGGTTCTTGGTGCTATAGTAAATGGAATCAATTCTCTAATTTCCCTTTCTGTATTTTCATTGTTAGTGTATAAGAAAGCCACTGGTTTCTGTACATTGACTTTATATCCTGCCATGTTACTGAATTTCTGTATGAGTTCTAGTAGTTTGGGGGTGAAAAATCCAGAATACACCAGCTGTCTCTATACCTTAAAGAATTGGAGAATCAAAAACAAATCAAACGAACTCCACACATAAGAAGGGAAATAATCAAGATTAGAGCAGAGATCAGTGAGGTAGAAACCAGAGATATAGTAGAACATATCAATGAAACTAGAAGCTGGTTTTTTGAAAGAATCAATAAGATCGATAAACCATTGGCCACACTAATCCAAAAGAAAAGAGAGAAAGCCCAAATTAATAAAATTATGAATGAAAAGGGAAAGATCACAACTAACACCAAGGAAGTAGAAACAATCATCAGAAGTTATTATCAACAGTTATATGCCAATAAGCTAAGCAACCTGGATGAAATGGATGCATTCCTGGAAAACTATAAACTCCAAAAATTGAACCAGGAAGAAATTGACAACCTGAATAGACCAATATCTAGTAATGAGTTTGAAGCAGTGATCAAAAACCTCCCAAAAAACTAGAGCCCAGGACCTGACAGATTCCCTTGGGAATTCTACCAAACTTCCAAAGAAGAAATAACACTTATTCTCCTGAAGCTGTTTCAAAATATTGAAGCAGAAGGAAAACTTCCAGACTCTTTTTATGAAGCCAGCATTACTCTGATCCCCAAACCAGGAAAAGACCCTACAAAAAAAGGAGAATTTGAGACCAGTATCACTGATGAATATGGATGCTAAGATTCTCAACAAGATCCTAGCAAACAGGATCCAACTCACATTAAAAAGATTATCCACCATGACCAGGTGAGATTCATCCCTGGGTTACAAGGATGGTTCAACATTAGCAAATCAATCAATGTGATAGAACAAATCAATAAGAGAGAAGAACCACATGGTCCTCTCAATTGATGCAGAATAAGCATTTGACAAAATCCAGTATCCATTCCTGATTAAAATGCTTCAAATTATGGGATATAAGGAACATTCCTGAACTTCATAAATATCTATGAAAGACCCACAGCAAATATCATCCTCATTGGGAAAAAGCTTGCAGCCTTCTTGCTGAGATCAGGAACATGACAAGGATGCCCACTCTCACCACTCTTGTTCAACATAGTATTAGAAGTCAAACTCTCTCTCTTCGCAGATAACGTGATTCTTTATATGGAAAACCCAGAAGACTTTGTAAAACGACTGGACAGTGGGTGATCTTTTTGTCTAGGATTGCAATTAAGTATACAATTTATAAATGAAAGATGATCTACACAATTCCCTCTCAAAAAAAAAAAAAAAAAACCAGTAAAATGTGAAAGGACTTGACATATTCTTAAATAAGATTATTCATGAAAAATCAAGTCCACAAGGATGAATGTATATTTTTAAAAAAGATTTTATTTATTTATTTGAAAGAGAGAGAGAGCGCGTGCGCACAGCAGGGTGAGGAATAAAGGGAGAGGGAGAAGCAGACTCCCCTCTGAGTAGGAGTCTGATTCCGGACTTGATCCCGGCCTCTGTCTTCATGACCTGAGCCAAAGGCAGACGCTTAACTGAGTGAGCCACCCAGATGCACTGATTTTTTTAACCTTCCAAGAAAATTGAACTATTTTTTTGAAGAAACAAAAATTTTTCCTACATTATTTCCTACACAGCCTTAAGAACGCCAGAGGGAGATCTTTCAGTTGTGACTTAAAGCTGAACTATCAAAAAATCTTGTGTAAACAGAAATCTTAAGCTAGTTCAGGTACAAAATGTAGCCAAAGTTGTTTTTTCATCATGTGAACAATGACAATCAGCTGTTCCTTTGATAATGGCTTTCTAGTTCACCATTTTTTCTTGCAGCAGCTTAGGAAAAATAAACTGGCCAATGGAGTCCTTTTTATTTTATTTTTTTGCCTTTAAAACAAAACAAAACAAAACAAAAAACTAACATACAGTGTAATACCTGGGGTACATGTGTGGTACTGTGACTCATCAGTCTTACACAATTCACAGCATTCACCATAGCACATACCCTCCCCTTTGTCCATCACCTAGAAACCCCATCTCTCCCACCTTCCTCTCCACTCTAGCAACCCTCAGTTTTTTTTTTCCTGAAATTAAAAATTTCTTATGCTTTGTCTCCCTCCCTGGTTTAATCTTGTTTGCTTTTCTTCTCTTCCGCTATGATCTTCTGTCTTTTTTCTCAAATTTCACATATCAGTGAAATCATATGATAATTCTCTTTCTCTGGTTGACTTATTTCGCTTAGCATAATACCTTCTAGTTCCATCCTTGTCATTGCAAATGGCATGATTTCATTTTTGATGGCTGCATAATATTCTACTTGGGTGTGTGTGTGTGTGTGTGTGTGTGTGTGTGAGAGAGAGAGAGAGAGAGAGAGAGAGAGAAAGAGAGAGAGGGTGTTAATGTCTTCTGCCCATTTATTGACTGGATTATTTATTCTTTGGGTGTTGAGTTTGATAAATACTTTATAGATTTTGGATACTAGCCCTTTATGTGATGTCATTTGCAAATATCTTCTCCCACTCTGTCAGTTGTCTTTTGGTTTGTTGACTGTTTATATGCTATGGATTAGAAGAACAAATATTGTTAACATATCTATGCTACTTAGAACAATTTATACATTTAGTGCAATCCCTATCAAAATACCATCAACTTTTTTCAAAGAAATGGAACAAATAATCCTAAAATTTGTATGGAACCAGAAAATACCCTGAATAGCCTGAGGAATATTGAAAAAGAAAACCAAAGCTGGCAGCCACATAATTCTAGACTTCAAGCTCTATTGCAAAGCTATAATCATCAAGACAGTATGGTACTGGCACAAAAATGGACTCATAGATGAATGGAACAGAATAGAGAGCCCAGAAATGGGCCCTCAATTCTATGTTCAACTAATCTTTGATAAAGCAGGAAAGAATGTGCAATGGAAAAAATACAGTCTCTTCAACAAATGGTGTTGGGAAAACTGGACAGCCACATGGAGAATAATGAAACTGGATCATTTCCTTATAGTATACATAAAAATAGACTCCAAATGGATGAAAGACTTCACTGTGACAAAAGAATCCATCAAAATCCTTGAGGAGAACACAGGCAGCCATCTCTTTGACACAACTTCCTAGAAACATTGCAAAAGGCAAGGAAAGCAAGGGCAAAAATGAACTATTGGGACTTCATGAAGATAAACGTCTTTTGTATAGCACGGGCCGGTAGAATCTTGATAGGCCATGTTGCATCCTAAAGATCCTTTTTAAAGACTGCTTTAATTTGACTTCAATTTTAAAGAATCTAAATATTTTTATTCCCACCCTAGATGTTCAGATAACCTCATTTCAAAGCTATAAGGGTGATTTCTGATATGGGGTAAACAAGGCCACGTGGGAATAGATTTAATCTAAAAATCTCTGTAAAGGAAAGAGTTACATTAGAACTTCAATGAGGCTTTCATCATCCCTGAGGAAGAGACTTGAGTTCTATTAAGATATTAAGACATCCAGCTGAAGGAAGCCATTTTGGCTGCAGGACTGGGAGAGTGGACAGTGCCTCTGTCTGACAGGGCATCAGAAAGGTGGGAGCACAAAATATCTGCTGAGGCTAGAAAACTCTCTTTTTTTTTTCTTCTTTTCCTGGGTCTCAGTTGGTATTTCAGGGCAGAAAGAGATGTTGGAATTTGGACTTTGATGGGTAGGAAAGGTTGCTGAGTTCAAGAATCAAGACATATACACTTAAAACTATATATAAACTCCCAGGAGGAGCCCCTGAGAACTGGAGACATCAGCCTAGATCAGGGATCAGACAAAGCAAACCCCCTGAGTCTCAGCAAATTATACTCCTAGTTTATATCTAGTGCCTGTGTCTTGCTTAAGTATATCTCTGCCCAGTTTCTCTTTCTTCTTCAATATTCTGCAGTCTAGATAATTTGACCCTAGGTTTAATAGTCTTTTTTGAGCCTTTGGGTGACTTCATATCAGTAAAGATACATAAGGTGAAAAAGAAGTTTGAAATATGATCTTGGATTAAAAACTTGATTTGGATTCCACAAAGTTATCTCCTATCTTAGCAGTCACCCACCCCTCAGTAATAATGGATCATGGTGGCTATGGATATTGTTGTCATCTTTGTCAGACCCTGAACAGCAAGGTAATACCCTAAAAAATAATCAATATGAAAATTAAACTCACCCTTTATCAGTAATAAGATAAGACTTCATGTCGAAGTCTTTCTAAATATTCATAAAATATATTTTTTAAAACCAACTGGATTACTTTGTATCAAGGCCTTTAGTTCACTTGATGATTTGGAAACATTTCCTTCCTGTACTTCAGGTGAATTTATCATCTCTAAATTGATCTGTTGATTGATGACTAAATAAATTTGTAGGAGGCAGTGATTCTGGCATATGATTTACCTCAAATAATTGAACATTCATTCTTCTGTCCAAATAATTTAGAAGGTGCTGCTTCATGATCGCCATAGCCATAGGTTATCACCATCCATAAGTCTCAGACTACTATGCCTATATTGTTGCCTAGTGAGAGGATCTGTAAATTACAATAAGAAATGAAATAGGAGTAGGTCTATTGCTTACCTTTGGTTCGATGACAGTCTAAGATACTGGATGACTATTTCATGATTCTCTTTTTAAGTTCATAACTGTGGGCCACATCTGTTCCTATTTTGTCTTCACTATCCCAGTTTAGGAAGCATCCTGACATCCTCATTTACATTCTCCATCTTGATAAACAGCCCGATATTTCATGCACTGTTATTAATATATGAAGGTTAGAGATTTAAAATATAGCTTATATGGATTCCTTTTACTTGATACAGTAATATATTTCTGAAGATTAGATTTTGGATTTCTCCAGAATAGTCCACCCCATTGTACTCACCAGATAGTCAAAACACCAAAGAACAGGATGACAGGGAAGATAGGTGAAAGTACAAAAAATGTGATAATTGAAAGCTATTTAAAAAGTTTGAGCAGATTTGGTTTACAAATCCAAAGACTTAATATTATAGTGAAGGAGCACAAGAGAAGTTCTGTCAAAGGGCAAAATAGTTAGGTCCCTTTAGTTTTTGATTGCAGATGAATAACAATAAGCTCAATATGCTTGCAGAACAAAGTAGATTCCCCAGCTACTAGAAGCGTACAAGGAGACGATTGGAATCTGAAGAGTGATTTCATTATTGCGGTGAGCTTTGAGGTGCCTTTGAAACTCCAGACTGAAATTTTAGCTTTCTTTTTTGCTTATAATGTTCTCCTAATTTACCTATAGTTTATGTGAACAAACAAAAATCCTTGCCTCCTCAACATTTAGCTGAATTTCTATTTCCACAGTGATGCTCAACTAAAACTAATCTGAAAGAGTTCTCTTTCTCTTCTCAGCATCTCTAGGGGCATCTCCTAAAATGTGTAGGAAATAAAAAAGCATTTATACAACATGTTTACAGATGTTAGGTGTTCCATGATCAACTCAATTTGGAAAATATTCTGTTAAAATGAAACAGGCTTGGTTAATATATGAGTTTTGAGATTGAGAAATATAGCATATAGTTAATATGAGTTATGAGCTTTAAGAATGAAGTGTAAGATGGCAAATTTCACAGTTGTGTTTGATATCCAACAATTTTTTCAATGTAGTAAAAGGCTAGTGAGTATTCTGTAGATTAGTTGAGAAATACTTCGATTCTATGAAAATTGTTATGTAAGCCATTTATTTTATACTTAATTCTATGTTATCATTAATTGTTCAACTTCCCATATATGTTATCTTTTCTTAAGGTAAAGACACATGAAATAGAAGTTTATGCATGCTCTCTTTTCTCAATCCCCTGGTGCCTAATGGTGACACTGAGTACTGAATATGAATTAATTAAAAAAAAAAACATTAATTTCTGTGTGTTTTCAATATGGAGAATCTCCCTACTAGTTTGTCCAGACTTTTACCCCACTGTCGACAACTACATTTTTTTAAAATTTTTTTATTTTTTATAAACATATATTTTTATCCCCAGGGGTACAGGTCTGTGAATCACCAGGTTTACACACTTCACAGCACTCACCAAAGCACATACCCTCCCCAATGTCCATAATCCCACCCCCTTCTCCCAAACCCCCTCCCCCCAGCAACCCTCAGACAACTACATTTTTATACACAAGAGTCTATTTTCACACTGGATCATATATCTTATTCTAATAATGCATATATACTACCTATGTCAATTTACCAGATACGTAAGAGTGTTATATAATATTATAGCAAATGATACTTAAGAGTTTTTCAGGGAAGAGGTAAAATCATACTTTTCCAAAATAATTCTTTATTTCTATCTCCATTTCTATCAACTATGCAAATTTGCTTTCTTAGTTTAATATGTTGCCCCCAAACTAAATTTTTCTCATTTGAATTCTCTTCTATTAGTAAATTACTTTGTACAATTGGAGTGTTTTTATAACAAAAAGGAACTTCCATTAAACTCAACTGAGAAATGATATAAGTTAGAATAATATATAGTACTAGATTTTTCTTTGCCTGAAGTGCACATCCTTACAAAGCAAGTGACTAATTCTTACCTAATAGTTATCTTTTCATTAGAATCAACCTTTTGACTTTCCCTGAATTGGTATTCTCCTTCTCCATCCTTTCTGTCTTCCTTCAAAGTTAATGGTTAATCCTATTCTTAGAGACATGTACCTCTATGAAATAGCTCCTCCTCATCTTAAATATGAATATGATTTTTATAAATCTCAATAGTTTCTGGGCTATGATATGTGTATTTCCTTGCTATTTTGTCAGTACACGTCATTTGATCTACAAAGCGTGTCAATCTGCAGATTCCCTAAGCATGACTTAAGGTTGGAGAAAAAATTGAGAACATAAGTATATTTTATCAAAAATTGATTTCTTCAAAGTAATCATCAATAATCAATATCTTTTTAATTCAAATAATGCTCTTGTTAAACTCTTTACACACTCATAAACTGGCATTTTTTAACTTGATATACTTTCCATTGAAGTAAAAAACACAATATGCCATAAACTTGGGTAATGATCAGTAGCTCACAATGTGGAGTTATATCATAGAAACTATCACTTTTATCTTTATTAAATCTTCTATCTTGGTGCTACCAATGCAAGTACAATGTGATTTTTACATAGTTATATTTTCTAAGGTTTAATGAAGAAAAATTGCAAAGTTAGCTTTCTTTCTGAAGTAATTCATAAGGTTTACATGTAAAACCACCAACTATGCTAATAAGAGAAAATGTGAAGAATGTGAACAGATCACAATATCATTTATTTTACTATCATGTGAAATGCTGTAGAATAGAGAGATTTTGGAAGAACTGTTCACCAGGAGATGAACTTTACATAAAAATAGGGAGAAATACTGAAGAAATTTGTAGGAAAAAAGCTTGTAAATAAAACATGCATCTTGAGGGACAGACTGGTTCTCTTACTTGTGTCTCCAACAGAGATTTCCTCCTATTTTCTTGCTAGTAGAACCCACTTTTGTTAAGGAATTGACATGGGTGTGCTAAGGAAAGGTAGGTCCCACCACAAAGTAGGATTTTTTTTTTTTTTTTTTTTTGGTCCTTAAGTCAACCATAGAAATCTCTTTCTTCTCTTTTAGAGAGTACTTTAGAATTGGACATTGATCCAGTTCAGCTTATTGAGAAATCAGGGTATTGTGCTAGGAAACTGTTAAGAGATTTAAAGAAATTTCCCCTCTTTTCCCTTACTTTGGAACTTCTTGTAGTGACATCATTCTTGCAAACATTGGGGAAATAGGAGTTGTGCAGAGCAGCTGATCTATGTCTCTGACATTGGTGGGAGTATCTGAATTAACCCCAGATTTACCATTTTCTGGATTTTTGTCATGGAAAAGATAAAATTATGTGGTTCAGCCACTTTTAGTTTTAGAAGGCTGCCTAAAATTTATTGGTGTGTATGTGTCTGGTTAAGGAATTTGAACCTGGTTGAATAATGTAAGGTTACTTTCCTGATGTCACTAAAGGCCTTTTTAAACTAGATAAGGCGACATAAGTGAGTGCTGTCCTTGCTTTCAGACTGTCTTTAATAGAAGCAATAAGCTAGTGGCCAGTAGGCCCTGAAATACTCTTGGTGGTCTTTGTGGTATATACACTTTTTTGTTAACTTTTGCCACATCCCTGCAATGTACTGGCCTGCTTTACATATTAACATAATCTAATTGGCCATGATATTCAGATGATGAGCTTCTTGGTTAAAAGTCTAGAAAATTAATCCTTGAAACATCTATGTAACCATCTTAAAGTTTTGAAAGGAAAATTTGGGATATTCTAAACATTTTCTGTGTCAATTCTACCATTAAATATTTACTTTTAAGGAAACAAATGTGGCTGCATGAGATGAAGATATTTAATCTTTATAATGTTCTAATTTTAGTGACAGAATCATGAAGAAAGTCTTAACTACTGATATTGTGGAATTTGTTAACTAAAATATAGTACATACAATCATTAAAAGTAAGTTATTTCATATTTTTCTCAGTTTGATCTGTTCCAAAAACTAAAGACCAAATAGTTGATCTAAGCTCTGAGAAGGAACATGTATGAATTACATTAGACAATTTTATATAGATATAAAGCAGATGCATTTTATAATTTTTTTAAGGATCCATAAGATTGTCATGTTTGCTTACATTACAGAATCAGCACTTGATCACAATTTTGATTGTGCTTATAGAACTATATTTGTGGAAAATTTCTTATCAAAATTTGCATGTTTAAATTGCAAGCCAAATAAAGGAACTGTATTGACATGACTGAAGATGCAAGGGAAATTGTGAGCCACCCAAAATCTTTGCAATAATTTTGTGAAATTATCCATCATTGATTTACCAGTTTAGGGCAACTTCTTACAAAGTCAGCATAATAGTTTCTACTTTCATTCTACCATTTTGAGACTCTGCGAAAGTGATATAATTTCTTTAAATTATCTTTTGATAGTAGTTTTATCTGCCTCTACTTCAAGCATATGAAGGTAAATGGTAAGAATCTTCATGAATGATCCTTGGAGAAAATGTGATGGTAAAAGATTGGAAGTATTTGAGAAATGTGCTATTTAGGTTAAAAACTTGACATTTAGGATATTTTTGGTATAGTAGAAAATGCAAATCAATGAAAATCTTTTGAAAAGGAAATATTAAATACATGGGCTTCAAATTTGTGTTTTTACATTAATTTCACTGCTGTTACATTTATCTTTAATACAGCCAACTGTCGCTTCATAATGTATTTTGTGGGTAAATTTTAGTGAACATTATAAATTTTAAATTAGAATTTTACTCATGATATTCCAATAAGGGAATAAGCTATTATTTTATTTATGTTCTCTTAACCTTAAATTATGTTTATTGTAATCTTCAATAGTGTTCCAACCAAGATAAGCAAGAACTCTCTAGAAGTTTATGCTTTTCAAATTACACAGTGAAGTAGATATAATACTAAGCCATAAACTTACCAATCTATTTCAAAAAAGTGTGCAACAAAATAAGCAAGTGCCTCTCATGGATGTTTGCATTCATGTTGCAACTTTGTGTGGTGTTTCTGGATATGAGGATTGCTTATGTTTTTCACGGCTGGTGTCTTGGGAAATAGACTGAGAAGATGTATTGTAAAGTTTGAAATCAATAATAAAAAAAAAGTTTATATTGGTTAAAGGGAGGATTTCTGTAATTCATGATGCATAAATTAGATTGAAGTCCAGAAAAGATGGAATTCTCTTTATATGGTTTTGGTTATGGCAACCTGGGAAAATTAAGATATTTCTTGCTTCCTATTAATTTTGTCTTGGTGACAAAATTATGAAAAGAGCTAAAAATCAGCCACTGTTATGTAAGTTTTGGTGGTTGGATATTGAGTATAGAATAAAATATAGTTTACAACAAAGAGCTTACTAATTAAGGACAAATTAACTCTCCAGATCTTAGTTGCTTCATCTTTAAAATGGAGAGAAAAATGTTTACCAGAAGATTAGAAAATATGTAAAGTGCTTAGGCAGCCCTGTGTAGTTGGCAGGTGCCAAGTATGCTGTAGTGCTAATAGAAGTGGGGAGCAGAGGGAAAAGGGG
This sequence comes from Mustela nigripes, assembly GCF_022355385.1. Lineage (NCBI taxonomy): Eukaryota > Metazoa > Chordata > Mammalia > Carnivora > Mustelidae > Mustela > Mustela nigripes. The sequence continues at coordinate 122,347,502 of NC_081561.1, read as the reverse complement.
AGAGTTGAGAAAGAGGAGAAGGAAAAGGTACATAACAGGGACTGAATGAAGAAGGGATTAGTTATACTGAGTTTATTGTTGTCCATAAGAGCATATACTTTTAAGAAAGGGAAGCCATTAATGTACCTGCAACAAAAAGTGGAAAAATATAATGAAATTGAAATTATACATGGTGTTTGATGTAAGAAAATGTAAATTTTATGAAAAAGAAGCATGAGTATTGGAAGGACCAGTCATATTGGCTAACTTAAACCAAAAATCTAGTTGTAAAGATAAGGAAACTTGAGTGTGGCAATAGATGATAAATTTGAAGTGACTGTCAGTAAAGATGAGGGTAGTGATAGCAGACCATACAGAAGCTAACAACATGACTCTAAGTATTTTCTAACAAAAAATTTGTGTTTCATCTTTTGAGGAATTGGCTCCATGATACCATAGGCATTCCAGTATCCTCAACCTTCATCAAGGAAACCTCACCATTTATTCATTTATTTAGCAGTATGTGATAAACCCCATGCAGTGGGATTCTTTCAATGGTTCCTTAGGGGAAAATATTAATTTTATGTTGGCTATATGTTATGATTCCCATAAAAGGCTCTGAAGTATCCATGGTCAAATGAAAATAAATCGCTAATACCAACAAATCTCAGTGAAGACAGTCTCAATTTACAATGGTTCAACTTAATGATTTTTCCACTCTACAGTGGTGCAATAGCATTGTGCATTCAGTAGAAATCTAAAAATTCAGTAGGACATGTGTGATGATGCTTTATTGTGATGCTGGATGATGGCTGCAAGCTATAGCTTCTAGACAGCCACAGGATCAAGAGGGTAATCAGTATACTTACATGATTTAGTGACTTACATGAGATATTCACCACTTTATTGTTGACTTTATTTTATATTATTTTCCCAACTATAGGCTGATGTTACTGTTCTAAGTGTGTAGGCTAGGCTAAGCAACCTAAGTAGATAGGTTGGGTGTTGTAAATGCTTTTCTTATTCATGATATTTTCGACTTATGATGGGTTTATTGGGACATAACTCCATACTAAGTTGAGAAAGATCTGTATCTGCCCCTACAATAGATGGACAGTGCTAAATTTCACTTGCTTAAAAATCTAATTTGATGAGTTTAACATATTATTCAAAAAAGTTTGAAGAAATAGAAATCCTCTCTGATTGCATTAGAGGCAAAATTCAGAGCTTTGTTCTTTATTTTAGAGGCAGCTGATGAACAGAAACATATGTGTATAATCTTTTATATATGGAAACATAAAGGCTAACCTTAAACTGCTTTATTTGATGCAGTAAAAAGACCCCAAATCATGTATTTAAAAAATCAAAAGTTATGTATTTATTATTATCCTCCTATGCAAAATAAATCTTAAATCTGTAGCCCACTATTTACATATATGTGTGTATCTGTCTATCTATCTATCATCTATGTAATCTGTATTAAAAAAGCATTAACAGCTGCTACTTTTCCATTACAGACTTATGAAAGTTAGTATGTGAAGCTTTGTTATTTCAGGTGACTGAAATGATTAGCCCATTTTCAAACTTGCAAAATATCTATTTTCTCTAAAACTTGGCTATTATTTAGCTCTTCTTCTTAAAGCATAAGTGTACATAAACAGATTGTATTTTGAAATGGATTTTTCAAACAAGTACAAGATTTTATAAATCATTGAAATTCTTTAAGAGTTAAATTCACAAATGATATTTTACTCATTGTGTAGAACACAGAGCACAACTAGTTAAGTTTATCATAAACATACTTACCTCATCTAAAAATAACAGATGGAAAACTTGCTCTATGATTTTTTTTCTAAAGATTTTGGAATATCATGACCCAGAGATTCATGCTAAATCATTTTGTTCCAATGAGTGAGAGAACATTTCCAGAAATTTCAGGCTTGTCAAAAACATTAGTCACCTATTTAAAAATCCATTACCATGAAATTTAACTTTAAGGAAGAAATACATTTGTCAGCATACTTGTACACATTAAATGTTCACCTAAAAAAGATGTTGTCTTGTTCCAACAGCACAAATTAGCAATACTCTTACTGTTTTATCTTCAAAGTTTTGAAGTTATTATGATAAATTTACTGAAACTTATTCACAAAGTATATTTTAGGGAGAAATGAAGTATTTGCCTTTTGAGCCATAACTTAACTTGTGAAATAAAAGACTTTGAAAAATTTTTCTAACATCAAAAGCAAGTAGGCAGTCCTGAGGGATCAAAGGGGCTTTAGTTGGCTCTGCCTCAAAGGAGACTTCCTTATCTTTCCCTAAGATGAGGGCTTTGGTTCTGAGTTAATCCTGACTTGATTGATAACTTGTTAACTAAACAATCAAACTGATAAAAGAGGTGTGATTATCACCTCTACTCGCCTCTAAATGGCAATCATTTGTCTTGACTTTTGAGTTTTCATAGGTAATTCCGTACTATAACCTAAATGTGAGTTCTAAAATGTACTGACTTAATGGATTTATTCCAGTATATGCTGTATGCTTAAAGAATTTTTTATATACCTCCAACAATACAAAGTTTCAATTAACATAGTAAATAGCACAATGAAAAGTTATAATGAAATGTCATAGTAGCTTTTCACAGACATGACAAATAGATGGATAATGATTACATTTTCTATGTTCAACTTAGTTTAAATCACATGTCTATCTCAATAAATATTGAGTAATAGGTCTTAGGCCTGCAGTCCGAACCTCATTTCTGTGTGAGATTTGAAAGGCTTGTGTATTTTTATGTGTGGAATTTTTAAAAAGTTCTGTACTGGCATGCCAGTATAGTTTGTATAATAGCATAGGCTGCTGAATTTCTCTAAAAAGGGAGTGATAGAATACAATTAAGAAATATTGAGGATTCACCTGCAGGAAGAGGCTTGTTAGAATCAGTTACATTACCACATAACAGGAGGTAGCTTTTCACAATTTTTCCCCACTGTTAGTGATTTTTAGATATTTTATATTTCTTCAGCAAGTTGGATTTTACAATTTTCCCCTTAGATATTCTCTTAACACGACTTTCAGAGCAGTCCTTAAAAAAGACAGGACACGTCTTTATTTCTCCATTTCTACATGAGGAAATTAAAGAAGAGAGAAGCCAAAAATATATCCCTCACCTAGGTCAGAGTGGAACAAAGTTCCCACTCTTAGTTCCAGCATTCTTTCCATTGTATTAGAGCTTTCTTGGTTTCCAAGGAAAGAATAATTGCTGGTACAATATTTTGAATACATCTTGTGTTGATTTTGAACTGGCAAAAGAATACAGAAGATAAGGAAGACACACTCTGCATACAATTCTGATAATAAAAATGTGCATTATTTCTCTCTCTCATATAAAAGTTCTTGTTTCTAAAACAATTCAAACAAGGAAGATGAGATCCCATTGGAACCTCTGCAGACTCCTTTGAAGTGTTTAGTAGGCACTAGAAAAAGTTTTTTTTTTTTTTCCCTTAATACTGTGATAAATTCTGTTTTGTCTTAGAATCTACATAGACTTGAAAACTTGTGAATATTTGTATTCTCTCCATATCAATGGCGAGTTAGGGGCATTTTATTACCCTAGCAAGAGTACATACTCTAATTGTTGTTATTCAAAGAAATTTTATGTAAAACACAAGTTGGAAATAAATAAAATGACAAATAGAGCCAACTATTATTTCAACAGGTTCAATTTTTATGAATTAAATTTTACTTAGAAAATCTGTGTGCCATAGCAAAAGCTGTATATTTTGTGTTTTAAATATTTTTTATTCAAGCAAATTAAACAAATATTTTAGTAGTGCAATATATTTCCACTAATGATTAAACTAATATTACATTATGGAATGTTAAACATTTACTCTTACTTAGCAGTGAGGATGGAGATGGAGAGACCTCTATACTAATATTTTATAAGTGTTCCTCTTGGTGAACACCATAGTGCTAGAAAATTCACTTGGTTTTCAATACTTCTGAAATTATAAAGAAAATATAGAAGAAAATATTAAATTATGTATTTGGCTATGTAGTAACATTCTGTAGCAAATTGAAATTCAAAGTTTCATACTGGAGCCATCATTTAAAAAGATGTTTCTATATGTGAGTCTTTGCTGTAGCTCCACTGATGGAAAGATTGGATGTAGGAAATGTAGAGGACTTTAAGAAAAACAATGAAGGGGAACCTGATTGGCTCAGTCCACCTGCCTTTGGCTCAGGTCATGATCCCAGGGTCCCTGGGGATAGGGATGGAGCCAGCCATGGGGCTCCCTGCTCAGCGGGGAGTCTGCTCCTCCCTCTAACCTCTTCCCCTTGCTCCTGCTCTCTGTCTCTCTCAAATAAATAAATAAATAAATAAATAAATAAATAAATAAGGAAAGAAAAAAAGAAAGAAAGAAAGAAAGAAAGAAAAGAGAAGAGAAGAAAAGAAAAGAAAAGAAAAACAATGAATGCAGGACTCGGTAAAGCATCCAAAATTGATTGGCTTGGTTGGGTGTCACAGGGAAGGTCAGCAACAGAATAAGACCCATTTCTTTTTTCACCTTAAATTTTTTTAAAGTAAATTAAAATGCATAGGTTACTCTTTGGCAAAAATCCAAACAGAGGAACCTTGTTTATATAGTTTTATAAAGCATCTCAAAATTCTGGAATTTAAACTCTAGAATTTATAGTATGATTCATTGCTTTCAATGCATATGGTTGATGTTCTTTTAGTATACAAATGAATTACTCTTGCAGGTATGTGAAATATCCAGTAGACTACTCGATATTCTTTGCTTATTTCTCTGATTTCCTTTTTTTATTGTGCTAATAGTCATATTTTTGAATTATGTATTTAGACTTTCAGATAATCAGAAAATTTCCTTACTTTTTGTTCTTCTTTCTATTCTCAACGTGCTTTAATTCTGAGAACCACTTTTCCCTCCACTGTAGGAAAACTACACTGATTTTCTCAAATCTTTTTAGACTTCAGTGTGGTATGTCCTCTTCTTAACTCAGAAGATTTATTATGCATAAGCCATTAACTTAGTACTTATTCTTAATTTGAATATATTTTATCTAATATTGTTACTTAATCTTCCCTTAAAAGTTACATGTATATATATGGCTTAATGCATAATGGGAAAACAAGAACAATATGCTATACTTTTCCGTATTATTTTATATCTTACCTTTATGAGACAGAGTAAATTTGGATTTTGGAAGTGAGCTCATCATGTTCATTGCATGGACTAGTTGCTTTAGATCCAACCAGCTTTATCTATTTATCCATGTTCCATACCAGTATCTTTTTCTCTTTGTGCTACTACATGAGAAAGATTGGGTGTGTAAAATATATCTTTGATCTATTCATTTATCTAAGCAGGAATATATATTCATCATTCACTGTGAAGTAGGGACTGTGTCGTAAAAACTTCTAGGCTTCATTCAGACACAGTTCAAATATAACCTCCACAAGATATGTTTTTCCCAAGTTAGGTCTAGTTTCTCTATTCTTTGTTCTTTTCTTAAAACTTTTCTGTAATCTTAGAAAAACATCCAGTTTAAAAGTTTGTACAAAAGTATGATTTTAACCATAATTGATTATATTTTATTAGTATTCTGTATTATTTAGGTATGAATATTGTTCATAGATAGGTAGTGACTGGATTATTGGATTATTTACTTAACTGCACTATTGGATTATTTACTTTAATTGGTGTTTATTCAAAATGTGTGCATTTTTCTATAGCATTGCAGTCACTTTTATTGCATTTATTGTATGCTAGTCATCCCATAACTTTTTACAACTTGCATTTAAAAATTGGTTTTCTTTTAACTTTTAAAAAAAATACACGAAATTGCAAATCAAAACTCTGGGGACAATAAAATCAGTGGTTGCCCGAAGTGCAGATGGAGAGGGATGAATAGAAGAACACAGAGAATTGTTAGGCCAGTGAAGAATATTCTGTATGATATCATAATGATGGATATATGTTCTTGTGCATTTGTCCAAACCCATAAAATGTAGAAACCAAGAGTGAACATTTAAGTTAACTGTGGACTTTGGGTGATTATGATATGTCCTTATAGGTTCATCTTTATTGTGGCATCTATATGCCACAACTTTATATCAAAACCTTAAGCAAGATAGGGAACAAATTGCCCTCAAATGAAGATAAAGAAAATAGACACATAACTTACCCTCCGATCAGAAGGGTGTTAGTGAAAAATAATTGTAAAAATTTCTGGAACACCAAAAATAGATGCACACAGGCAAGCCCACAAATACTGCAAATCAACATTGAGTAGTAAGGACAAGAAGTTTTGTAGTGTCTTTTTTTTTTTTTTTTTTTTAATTTTCTCCCTTGAATAGAAGTCAAATAATGTGGGGAGTATTGCTGTAAATCTGTATCAGATAATAAACACCTACCCATAAGAAGTACTAGTAAGACATACAATTCTGCCAAAAGACTACTTCTAATTACCTCTAATAACTGTCTAGTAATAATCCAAAGCCAACATTCATTATCCAGGAGGGTCTGGCTTAGCACAGCATAGATGTGAAGTCTTCTTATTTCCATTTCATCACTCTCAACTCCAGACATGGTGGTTTATTCTTTTGGTCCTTACATTCATCAGTTTTTGGTTAGAGGATGTCCCATCTTCATTTTTTATTAATTGTGGCTCCAATTGGATACATTATTAAACGTCAGGGCAATTCAGAGACTTACTTTTTCAGAGGATGGATAATCAAGTCAATTAATGAAATTCTTCTTCTGGGATATTGGTAAAACGTTTATCCTGCAGCACATTCTTAGGTCCTTTTTTATAACTGATAATTAAGTCTGACATTCCATACTAATCAGTCCTTCTACTTCTTTGCACAATTCCTGTTTTGCCTGGAACAATTGTGCTTACCTGTGCTTTTTTCTGAGTCTGTTACCCTACTTATATAGATTGGAAAATGTATTTACTCATTTTATAATATGTACTTTCAATAAAATTAATGTCACCTGAAAATATAAACATATATTTAAAAATTTTATTTCTATGTATTCTTGCTCATTTATAAATCTTTATTTTTTTTTTAAAGATTTCATTTATTTATTTGACACACACAGAGAGATCACAAGTAGGCAGAGAGGCAGGCAGAGAGAGAGGGGGAAGCCGGTTCCCTGCTGAGCAGGGAGTGAGATGTGGGACTCCATCCCAGGACCCTGGGATCATGAACTGAGCCGAAGGCAGAGGCTTAACCCACTGAGCCACCCAGGTGCCCTAATTTTGTTTTTGAATATGAAAAGCATGGCTCATTATGAGAAAGATAACATTAAAGAATAAAAAACTGAAAAAATGAAAGTTGCCACTTTAGTTCTTTCCCAAAAGAAAGCCACTCATGCAGTTAACAAGTGTGCTCACCAGTAAACAACTGTTTGCATCCATTTTCTTCCTTCACTCTCTTTCTGTACTCAACCCTCCAGCTAGCTAGCTTTCTCCTTATGAGCTAAATATCTTACAAATATGATGTTACACTGTATATTTGAATATACTTTTACAGTGGAGTTCATTGATTATTGGTTAATATGCCCAATGATCAGAATTGGATATAAAACAATAAGCAGTATCCATCCCCTGTCTAGCATCAATTCTTAATTGGGAAAAAAACTAACAGTTTCATCTTTTCAAGGTGGGCGAGAAATGTATGGAATAGATACTGAAATTGGACAGAGAAACAGGAAGTAACTCAGACTTCGAAAGTAGGGAGAATGATGGCTTGATTTCTAAGTAATTTTGTGGTCCAGTGTCTCTGGATTGGGCCAATGAAACTAGCTCTAGAGTAGTAAGAGAATTCTTAACTAGAACACCTAGAATTACCCATTCATTTGGTATTTAACCTCAAGGGGACAGTACCAACAGTAGCTGCTACAAACAAGGAACTGGGTCATGAGTAGAACTCTGGAACTCTTAGGATGGGGACAAGGCAGACTTTTCTTGGTCAATTCAGTAGCTTGGAATAAAGAGACTTTTTTTTTTTTTTTTTTTTTGTATGATTGAATTTTATGGGCTCTTCTTACAGTGTTGTAGCAGGTCATTGCTGTTATATGATGTCTTATGTTCATGTCAGTAATATAACTCAACTTCATTATTATAACATTCTTTTTGATTGCTAAACAGTTACGGATTCTTTTAAATGTATTCCTAAACACTACTAGTTGGTATGTGTTTTTTGGTGTGTGTGTGTATATGTTAATCTCTTATTGTCTATCTTGGTATCTAAATATGAAAGTTCATGTAAAAACTCAAGGTTTCCATCTCTTTTCTAGGCTTTGGATGGTTGTGAAAAAGATAAAAGGAATTGTCATTTTAATTTACATTTTAATGTAAATGTAAATTTACTTTTTTTTTTTTAAGATTTTATTTGTTTAGGGGTGCCTGGGTGGCTCAGTGGGTTAAAGCCTCTGCCTTTGGCTCAGGTCGTGATCCCAGGGTTCTGGGATTGAGCCCAGCATCAGGCTCTCTGCTCAGCACAGAGTCTGCTTCCCTTCCTCTCTCTCTGCCTGCCTCTCTGCCTACCTGTGATCTTTCTGTCAAATAAATAAAATCTTTAAAAAAATATTTTATTTGTTTATTTGACAGATAGAGATCACAAATAGGCAGAGAGGCAGGCAGAGAGAAAGAGAGAGGGTGAAGCAGGCTCCCTGCCCAGCAGCGAGTCCCATGTGGGCTTGATCCCAGGACCCTGGGATCATGACCTGAGCTGAAGGCAGAGGCTTTAACCCAGTGAGTGACCCAGGTACCCCTACATTTTAATATTTCTTAAATCAACAGGCCACCTATAATAAAAGGTGTTCATTTAGTGCATAGTTTCTTTATTTTTTTCTGCTTCCCATTCCCTTCCTAAAGGATATAGGTATTCACTTTTTTAAGGTCTGGTGCATAGTATAAAATCTAGCACTTTTGGCTGGATAGAGCTTTGATCACGTTTACAGTTTATCATATAGATACTAGCCCATGAAAGTTTATCCTTTTGTTTGTTTGTTTTTTAAGTTTTTCCTTTCTACTTGGGTTAAGTTTGCTCATTTTTTTGTTCTTGGATATTGACATACATTGTCAAAGTTTTCAAAGTTTATTGGTGTCATTTGTCTATAATATTTTTAAAAAATTCTTCTTATTTGCTGCTTATTTCTCTGTCTTTATTGTTCATTTGATTTTAGAAGTTTGTACAGCTTATTCATCTTTTTAAAAAGCCAAAGTAATAGATCTCAAAGATAAATTGCTTTAATTAAATCTATACCTGAATGCATATATGCATAGCCAATTAGATGATAATTTGACTGAGTGTAATTTCTGTGTTTAAAATTATCTTCCTTCAAAATTGTTTAGAAATAACTCCATGTTTTCCTGATATTTGGCACTGGGAATTCTCTTGATAGTCTCTTAGCTTCATATGACACTTGATTTTTCTCTCCCCAAACCTGCAAAGTTTGTCATTTCGGTTCACAAGTTTTACCAGGATGCTTCTGACTTTTTTTTTCTTTTTTCAATATTCTTGCCTAAGCATTAGTGGGCTGTTTGATCTGGAAAAACTGAATACTTTCAATAATACATCTGGAGGTATTATTATTAGGACCCTTGTTTTCTCTGGGTGTGGAGTTTCTTCCACAGCTCTGTTGGTAACATTTGTCTATTTTCATTTCCTTCCATTGTCACAGAGGTAGGGGGTTTCTGAGCTCTGCCTAATTTTTCCTAAAATTAGAAATTACTGAAATTGGGATTATTCAATAAAAAAAGAAATTACTGAAATTGGTATAGTCATGGCAATCAATGTGGAGGAGGTTCCTGATAAAATTAAAAATACAAATATCAAATGACCCAGCAGTTCTGAAGGAAACGAAATCAGGATTTTGAAGAAATATCTGTACTCCCACATTCACTGCAACATTATTCACAGTAGCTAAAACATGGAAACAACTTAAATGTCTGTAGATGGGTTGATGGGTAAAGAAAATGTGATGTGTATATATACAATGTAATACCATTCAGCCTTACTTAGAGGGAAATCCTGTCATTTGCAACTACATGGATGAAACTGGTGGGCACTTTGCTAATTAAGCCAGACATAGAAAGACAAATACTGCATAGTCTTACTTAATATGTGAAGTCTTAAAAAGTAAAACTCATAGAAGAGTAGAATGGTGGATGCCAGAGGCTAGATAATGTTGGTCAAAGGGTACAAAGTTTCACTTATTTAGGGTAAACAAGTTCTGATGATCTAATGAACAGCATGGTGACTATATTTAATAATACTGTGTTGTACACTTGAAATTTGCTAAGAGAATAGATCTTAAGTGTTTTTACCATATACAAAAAAAGGTCACTCTGTGTGATGATGAATATTTAAATTATCTTGATTGTAATAATCATTTTATACTATAAATTCAAAATATTGCATTGTATACATTAAATATGTGCATTATTTTCATTTATAAATTATACTTCAGTAAATCTGAGGGAAAACAAAACAAAAAAGATAACATTTGCTTTGTATCTCCTAGTTTCCATTCAGCTAATTGAACCATTTTCTCTTTTGATCTTGAGTTTGTTTTTAATTTTTCTTCCTTATTTTCATTAGCACTTTGTGAGGAGAATAGTTAAAAGGCTAAATATTTAATCTTGAGGTAGAAATTAAATTTTCTTGATTTGTAAGAATTTATTAAGTATATTAATGCTTTATCCATGATCTCTATTATATTTTGTGCATTATACTTGATTTAAAGTTTGTTTATGATATATTTTATATGCACAGATATAGTTTATATAATTATATCTGCTATTCCTAAAGGGTCCTATTTTTGTTTTCATTTTATGTAGACTTTCTCGCTCCTAGTATTGTATAAATATCATATTTTCCAAGTATTTTCAGTAGAAGAATTAAAGTTTTATTATATATACATACATTCTGTTATCTGTCATCTACTATCTACCTAACTACTTGCCTATTTATCTGTTATCTATGTAGTTATACAGAAATAGTGCTTTTTAAATTGTATGAAGTATGATTTTATTTATTTTTCAAGTGATGAAACTGTTTACTAAATAACTTACAGTTTCTCACATATTATTGTACATACGTATTATTTGCAAATAATCTTGGACCCCAAGAAGATGAAGGCAAAAGGATAGATCAAGTTTCACACTAAAGGAACTTAAAGTATAAAATGGTACATTGGCAAACATAGGAAAAGTTGTGGTCAGGAGGATATAGCTAACTGTCAACAATAGTGTTTACCCAGTTTCTGTATGCATGCTTTGTTGAATTTATTGTAATTGCCTTATGTCTAGGCCAGACAATAACTTTCCTAAGAGACATTCTAAAGATAAGACCATTAAGCAAAGATGACAAATTTTTTAATTAAACAGGAAAACATTTTTTTCCCCCAAGTCTAAGGTAGGAACTTTTAGGAAGATATCTGAGTCCACATGATTTCTCAGATTAGATTTGGATTTTACCAATAAGAGAAGATATAAATATGGAAAGAAATAGAAGCTGAGCATGGGGCCTTCAGAAGAGTCTTATTTCCTAAATTATTAAAATCTCTATCCAAAGTGTCATAATTCAGAGGACAGTAAATAGGACCACTGATTCAGGAATAGAAGCAGGCTTTGCCCATCTTTTTAACAGGTTTCTCTGAGAGACAGCAGGCCCCATGACAGTTCTCCATATCATTGGTCCAGTCAGTAGGTAAATAGTTAAAGAGGGACATGAGGATTGAGCCCTTGGGTTCCCTGTAAACTACTGAGGCATTCATGTATTTTCTCTTGGTTTTTCAAATACTGTGACTCTGATGTTCGTGTGGTCTAGGAGAGTCCTGTGGTATTGAAACAACATAACAATATGGTAGAAAAAAACATGGCCAATTGTAGAAGAAGATGAGATAAATGTCTGAGCCTCTGAAATGTGCATTAAAGTTTAAGACCTGGTGGGAGAAGCAGCTGCAAGGCATGAGACTTGTGACATTAGTATTATTCAAGGTAGAAGAATTTGCATGTTGAAAATGCCAGTGGCATGTGAGGAATTGAAAAGCTAGTGGGCGGAGGTAAAGGGTAACTGGCTAGATACAAATTGGAGTGTGGCAGAAGCCATACTGTGACAGATCATAATAGTGCATTGTTGAATTGCTGTAATTTGGTAACAGTATGTTTTAGGGGAATTTTTAGTATATGACTATACTAATTCAGTTTTTTCTCCCTTCACTGATCTATTATTCCAAGATGAAGATGAATTTTTATTTTTAAAAGATAAAATTCAAGCTTTTTTTGGAGCTCTGTTGTATCAGAAAATTTAATTTAGATAAAATTTATATTTTTCATCAATGTCTTTCTATGAAGTTGTTATATTCCTACTTTTAAAGAAGGAATTTTATATTCCTACTACTACCTTATATTCCTGTATAGATTATGAAATTTCTTTACATGGGTCTAGAAAATTATTTTCAAGTTTTTTTTTTAGATATATAAATGTTTTGATGTAATTATGAATAAAGTCCTTTTAAAATCATATTTCCTAAATGTCTAGTAATCTTGTATATGAAATATATTGATTTTTTGTTTATTTTGTACTTAGCCAACAGTTGGTGGTACTGGTTAGTTTTACACTTATCTTGTTAGCTGTTGAGCTTTTTAGGACAGCCTTATATTTATAAAAAATATAAAGAGGAAAATAGTTTCTCTTCTTCTGTACTTATATTTAAATTGATTTATTGAGTTTTAGTTATTTGTCCTCATTTTATTTTTTTGAGATTCCAAAAGCAATGCATAGTAATAATGGTTAAAGTGAACTACTTTAAAATAATAGGTCATCTAATATCTAATCATCTAATATCATGTCATTGAGGATAATTTTGATTGAGATTTCACATGAATATTATTCTTTGGTTAAATTTAGTATATAATAGTTAATAATTTACCAAATAAGACCTCTACCCTCCCTTCTGAAGAGGCTTCAGAAATAGAGATTTGATTTCATCATCTTTTGAGATAAATTATTATGCTTTGGCATTCTTAGTAATAACCTGTTTTTAGTAATAAACTGTTTATTCACACAAATTTAAGGACTTAATTATGCTGTGTTATAAACACTGTTTATTTATCTTCATCTTCTACTAATCCAAATCCCTGAAAGATAATACTCATCTCCACTTCAAATGAAGTGTTTAGTATGTACTTATAAAAGAATAAATGAATTATTTCCTGTCTGGATCTTTAAACATTGGATGTATTTGTTATTTCTTACCACTGAGAAGGTATAGAATCTTGTCTTCTCTGCTTGTGGTCAGTTTTCGAGGAATTACAGTTATTGGTGAAATTCCTCTATGTGACCAGAAATAAATATTAACATTTAAAAAATT
>NC_081561.1:122306223-122334095 GCF_022355385.1 Mustela nigripes | reverse complement strand
ATCACGACTTGTGAAAGAACCTGAAGCAGTGTCATCCTTGGAAAAGGAAGTTCATTACTATGATCACGACTTGTGAAAGAACCTGAAGCAGTGTCATCCTTGGAAAAGGAAGTTCATTACTATCCAGACAGGAAATGTGCCAACTTTTTATGTTTGTCACTAAAGAAATTGTCTAAGGGTAAAGTACTCAAGGATTCAAGTCTAAGGTTGGAAATGGGGAAGAGAAGTTAAATCTGTTTTCTCTTGTCCCTCTTTCTGTTGTCTTTAAAAGATACCCACGTACTCTTGCCAGCTTCCATTAGACAACTTACTTTTATACTCTCTTGAGTAGAGTTCCTCTGTAAACAAGGAAATAGGAAACACAGTAAGCAGAAAAAGTAACCTGACTTTGTAATTATCTGACATTATTATTATTTTAAGTTCCATGGGACTTGAACTCATGATCCTTGATATCAGGAGTCACATGCTCTACTGTCTGAGCCAGCCAGGTGCCCTTATCTGACACCATTTTCTTTCCATGTTCTTTTTTTTTTTATTTTTAATGTTTTTATTAATTATTTTAATTAACATATAATGTATTATTTGCCCCAGGGGTATAGGTCTGTGAATCATAAGCCTTACACACTTCACAGTACTCACCATATCACATACCCTCCCCAATGTCCATAACCCAACCACCCTCTCCATAACAACCCTCCCCCAGCAACCCTCTGTTTGTTTTGTGAGATGAAGAATCTTTTATGGTCGTCTCCCTCCCGATCCCATCTTGTTTCATTTTTTTCCTTCTCTACCCCACCAACCCCCCCACCTCTCAAATTCCTCATATCAGAGAGATCATGTGATAATTGTCTTTCTCTGAGTGACTTTTTGCATTCAGCATAATACCCTCTAGTTCCTCATTGCAAATGGAAAGATTTCATTTCTTTTGATGGCTGCATAGTATTCCATTGTGAGTGAGTGTGTGTGTGTGTGTGTGTGTGTGTGCATGTGTGTGTGTACTACATCTTCTTTATCCAGTCATCTGTTGATGGCCATAGTTTGGCTATTGTAGACATTGCTGCTATAAACATTCGGGTGCACGTGCCCCTTCAGATCACTGCGTTTGTATGGTTAGGGTAAATACCCAGTAGTGCAATTGCTGGGTCATAGGATAGTTCTATTTTCAACATTTTGAGGAACCTCCAAGCTGTTTTCCAGAGTGGTTGCACCAGCTTGCATTCCCACCAACAGTGTAGGAGGGTTCCCTTTTCTCCACATCCTCGCCAGCATCTGTCATTTCCTGACTTGTTAATTTTAGCCATTCTGACTGGTGTGAGATATCTCATTGTGGTTTTGATTTGTATTTCCCTGATGCCAAGTGATATGGAGCACTTTTTCATGTGTCTGGTGGCCATTGGATGTCTTCTTTGCAGAAATGTCTGTTCATGTCTTGCCCATTTCTTGATTGGATTATTTGTTCTTAAGGTGTTGAGTTTGATAAGTTATTTATAGATTTTGGATACTAGTCCTTTATCTGATATGTCATTTGCAAATACCTTCTCCCATTCTGTCAGTTGTCTTTTGGTTTTGATGACTGTTTCCTTTGCTGTGCAAAAGCATTTTAACTTGATGAAGTCCCAACAGTTCATTTTTGCCCTTGCTTCCCTTGCCTTTGGTGATGTTTCTAGGAAGAATTTGCTGTGACTGAGGTTGAAGAGGTGCTGCCTGTGTGTGTCTCAAGAATTTTGATAGATTCCTTTCTTGCATTGAGGTCTTTCATCCATTTCGAGTCTATTTTTGTGTGTATTGTAAGGAATCGTCCAGTTTCATTTTTCTGCATGTGGCTATCTAATTTTCTCAACACCATTTGTTGAAGACATTGTCTTTTTTCCATTGTACATTCTTTTCTCCTTTGTCGAAGATTAGTTGACCATAGCATTGAGGGTCTATTTCTGGGCTCTCTATTCTGTTCCACTGATCTATGTGTCTGTATCTGTGCCAGTACCATACAGTCTTGATGATGACAGCTTTGTAATAGAGCTTGAAGTCTGGAATTGTGATGCCGCTGACTCTGGCTTCCTTTTCCACATTCCTCTGGCTATTTGGGGTCTTTTTTGGTTCCATATAAATTTTAGGATTATTTGTTCCATTTCTTTGAAAAAAATTGATGGAATTTTGATAAGGATTGTATTAAAGATGTAGATTGCTTTAGGGAGCATAGATATTTTCACAATATTTGTTCTTCCAGTCCATGAGCATGGAACGCTTTTCCATTTCTTTGTGTCTTCCTCAATTTCTTTCATGAGTACTTTATTGTTTTCTGAGCACAGATTCTACATCTCTTGGGGTAGGTTTGTTCCTAGGTATCTTATGGTTTGGGGTGCAGTTGTAAATGGGATCAGCTCCTTAATTTCTCTTTCTTCTGTCTTGTTGTTGGTGTATAGAAATGTTGATGATTTCTGTGCATTGATTTTATATTCTGACACTTTATTGAATTCCTGTACAAGTTTTACTAGTTTTGGAGTAGAGTCTTTTGGGTTTTCCACAGAAAGTATAATATCATCTACAAAGAGTGAGAGTTTGACTTCTTTGCTGATTTGGATGCCTTTAATTTCTTTTTATTGTCTGATTGCTGAGGCTAGGACCTCAAATACTATGTTGAATAGCAGTGGTGATAGTGGACATCTCTGCCGTGTTCCTGATCTTAGTGGAAAAGCTGTCAGTTTTTCCCCATTGTGAATGATATTCTCTGTGGGTTTTTCATAGAGGGCTTTGATGATATTGAGGAATATACACTCTGTCCCTACACTTTGAAGTATTTTGATCAAGAAAGGATGCTGTACTTTGTCAAATGCTTTTTCAGCCTTTATTGAGAGTCATATGGTTCTTGTTCTTTCTTTTATTAATGTATTGTATCACATTGATTGATTTGCAGATGTTGAACCAACCTTGCAGTCTTGGGATAAATCCCACTTGGTCGTTGTGAATAATCCTTTTAATGTACCATTGGATCCTATTGGCTAGTATTTTGGTGAGAATTTTCACATCTGTGTTCATCAAGGATATTGGTCTGTAATTCTCTTTTTTGATGGGATCTTTGTTTGCATTTGGGATCAAGGTAATGCCGACCTCATAAAATGATTTTGGAAGTTTTCCTTCCCTTTCTATTTTTTGGAACAGTTTCAGGAGAATAGGAATTAGTTCTTCTTTAAATGTTTGGCAGAAATCCCCTGGGAAGCCATCTGGCACTGGGCTCTTATTTGTTGGGAGATTTTTGATGCCTGCTTCAATCTCCATACTGGTTATGGGTCTGTTTAGGTTTTCTCTTTCTTCCTGGTTTAGTTGTGGTAGTTTATACATTTCTAGGAATGCATCGATTTCTTCCAGATTCTCAAATTTGCTGGCATATAGTTGCTCATAATATGTTCTTATAACTGTTTGTATTTCTTTGGTGTGTGTTGTGATCTCTCCTCTTCATTCATGATTTTATTAATTTGGGTCCTTTGTCTTTTCTTTTTGATAAGTCTGGCCAGGGGTTTATCAATCTCATTAATTCTCTCAACGAACCAGCTCCTAGTTTTGTTAGTTTGTTCTACTGTTTTTGGTTTCTATTTCATTGATTTCTGCTCTGATATTTATTATTTCTCTTCTCATGCTGGGTTTAGGCTTTCTTTGTTATTCTTTCTCCAGCTCCTTTAGGTGTAGGGTTTGGTTATATATTCAAGACCTTTCTTGTTTCTTGAGATAGGCTTGTATCACTATATATTTTCTTCTCAGGACTGCCTTTGCTGTGTCCCACAGATTTTGAACCATTGTGTTTTCATTATCATTTGTTTCCATGAATTTTTTTCAATTCTTCTTTAATTTCCTGGTTGACCCATTGATTCTTTAGTAGGATGAACTTTAGCCTCCATGTATTTGGGTTCTTTCCTCTTGTGATTGAGTTCTAACTTCAAAGCATTGTGGTCTGAAAATATGCAGGGAATGATCCCAATCTTTTGGTACCAGTTGAGACTTGATTTGTGACCCAGGATGTGATCTACTCTGGAGAATGTTCCATGTGCACTAGAGAAGAACATGTATTCTGTTGCTTTGGAATGGAATGTTCTGAATATACCTGTGATGTTCATCTGGTCCAGTGTGTCATTTAAGGCCTCTATTTCCTTGTTGATCTTTTGCTTGGATCATCTGTCCATTTTAGTGAGGGGGGTGTTAAAGTCCCCTACTATTATTGTATTATTGCTGATGTGTTTCTTTGATTTTGTTATTAATTGGTTTATTACAGTTGGCTGCTCCCATGTTGGGGGCATAGATATTTAAAATTGTTAAATCTTTTTGTTGGACAGATCCTTTGAGTATGATATAGTGTCCTTCTTCTCTTTTTATAGTATTGGCTTAAAATTTAATTGATCTGATATAAGGATTGCCACCCCAGCTTTCTTTTGATGTCCATTAGCATGGTAAATTGTTTTCCACCCTGTCACTTTAAATCTGGAGGTGTCTTTGGGTCTACAGTGAATTTCTGCTCTGAATTTGTAGACAGCATATTGATGTTTTTTTTAAATCCATTCTGATACCCTGTGTCTTTTGATTGGGGTATTTAGCCCATTTATATTCAGGGTAACTATTGAGAGATATGAATTTAGTGCCATTGTATTGCCTATAAGGTGACTATTACTGTATATTGTCTCTGTTCCTTTCTGGTCTACTACTTTTAGGCTCTCTCTTTGCTTGGAGGGCTGCTTTCAATATTTCCTATAGGTCTGGTTTGGTGTTTGCAAAATCTTTTAATTTTTATTTGTCCTGGAAGCTTTTTATATCTCCTTCTATTTTCAGTGAAAGCCTAGCTGTATATAGTATTTTTGGCTGCATATTTTTCCTCATTTAGTTTTCTGAATATATCATGCCAGTTCTTTTTGGCCTGCCAGTTCTCTGCAGACAAGTCTGCTGCCAATCTAATATTTCTACAATTGTATGTTACAGACTTCTTTTACCAGGCTGCTTTCAGGATTTTCTCTTTGTCACTAAGACTAGTAAGTTTCATTATTGCATGACAGGGTGTGGACCTATTTTTATTTATTTTGAGGGGGGTTTTCTGTGCCTCCTGGATTTTGATGTTTGTTCCCTTTGCCATATTAGGGAAAGTCTCTATTATAATTTGCTATAATGTACCTTCTGCCCCCCTCTCTTCTTCTTCTTCTGGAATCCCAATTATTTTATTATTGTTTCATCTTATGGTATCACTTATCTCTCAAATTCTCTCCTCGTGGTCCAGTAGTTGTTCGTCTGTCTTTTGCTCAGCTTCTCTATTCCCCATAATTTTGTCTTCTATATCACTATTTCTCTCTTCTGCCTCATTTGTCTAGCATTCTTGATCGCATCTCATTAATACTTTTTTTTTTTTTTTTTAAATTTCAGCTTGGTTCTTTTGTTTTTCCACAAAGGGATTTTATTCCTCTGGACAGGGTTTCTCTAATATCTTCCATGTCTTTTTCGAGCCCAGCTAGGACCTTGAGAATCATCATTCTGAACTCTAGATCTGACATATTACCAATGTCTGTATTGATTAGATCCCTAGCCGTTGGTACTGCCTCTTGTTCTTTTTTTTTGTGGTGTGTTTTTCTGCCTTATTATTTTATCCAGATAAGAATATATGAACAAGAGAATAAAATACTAAAAGGATGGCAAAGACCTCAGAAAAATGTGTGCTAACCAAATCATAAGATATCTCAAACCAAGGGGAGATGAAAAGGGGTAAAAAATTTAAAAAAAAATTTTTAAAAATTAAAAAAAATTTAAAAAGGGGGTAAAAGATTTTTAAAAATTTAAAAAATTAAAAAATTAAAAAAATTAAATTAAAAAATATATTTTAAAAAATATTATATATATATACATATATATGTATATATATGTATATATATATGCTTTCAGTTGGTGAATAGAGCAGAGCCACCCACTTGATTTGGGGTGTATTTTGGTCTCTTAGAAGAAACTACCTCCCAAAATTTTAAAGGAAGGAAAGAATATATATATACAAAAATAAGGGTAAACATGATGAAGGGATGGAATATGAATGTAAATATGAAAATTTAAAAACGAATTATAAAAAAGAAATTGATAAGTTGGTTGGAAAAAGAAAGAAGAAAAAAAAAAGGGAGGAGAGTATATGCTCAGTCTGCAGATTGGACCAAAGCCCTGTGCTAGATTTAGTGTATATTTTGATCTATTAGAAGAAATTGTATCTGAAAATTTTTTAGGAAAAAAAAACCTACTTGTATACAAAATATAAGGTTAAGTACAATGAACAATAAAATATGACTATAATAATGAATGTTTAAAAATATTTTTTTAAAGAAAGGTATTCTTAAGATAAACCAGTTAAAAATGTTAAAAGAGGAAAGAAAGTTAAAAAAATAGAATAAGGAAAAAATAAAATTATTAACATTTAATTTAACTTATAAGAGTAAAGGATCATGGGGAGAAAGCTCTGCATTCCATGCATTGCTTTCCCCTAGCTCTGGAGTTGCACTGTTCTTGAATGTGAACTCGGTCTTGTCTGAATGTTCTTGCTGATCTTCTGGGGTAGGGGCCTATTGTAGTGATTCTTAAATGTTTTTGCATAACATGGAATTGCACCATCCTTGCCAGGGGCCAGGCTAAGAAATCTGCTCAAGTTCACTCTCAGGAGTTTTTGTTCCCTGAATGCTTTCTGTAGAGCTCTGGAGTACGGGAAGGAAAATGGTGGCCTCCCAATCTCCAGCCCAGGGAATCCGAGCTCTTGGGGCCCCACCCCTCAGTGTGCCTTCAGAGAAAAGGGATCAATCACTCCATCTCCCTGGTTTCCAGCCGCATTCTGGGCTCACCTAACCTGTGACCAAGCATTTCTGTCTCTGGCGGACAGCCCCGTTTGGTGTTCCTTCCCAACAGATTCTTGCCTCCACAGGAGGAAGGTGAGTCTCCCTGGATCTGCCACTGTGTAGTCCCTGCTCAAAGAGCAGTGGTCTGACTGTGCCACGGATCATGGTTTACAGTAACCACGAGCTGAGAGCTCACTCCTCAGCTCTATCTCTGTAGTAGGCTTTCCCTCTCCGATATCTTGCAAGCTCTGCCATACTCAGACACCCCCAATCTTTCAGTGACGCCACAGGTGCTGAGACCACACTATTTCTGTAAGGGCTCTACCCCTGCTTAGATCTGGAGTGATATCCCTTAGTGGAGCAGGATTCTGAAAGTTCTGATTTTGTGTTCCACTGCTCTACCACTTGCCAGGAGCCAGCCCTCCCCCCACCCTTGCAGTCTATCTTCCCATTGCTTTGGATTCAGTTCTCTGCTTGTCCTGCCTTTCAGAAAGTAGTCAGATTTCTGTTCCCAGAATTGCTGTTCTTCTTCTCTTCGATCTCCTGTTGGAATTGTAGGTGTTTGGAATGGTTTGATAACTATCTAGCTGAACTCCTGCAACCTGATGTCATTTCAGTCTGCTCTTCCTCTGCCATCTTTCCCCTCATCCTCTTCCCATGTTCATTTTGTTATAAACACTTCCTGTTGCTCACCTGTTTGTGTTGGCCTTGTTCATACCCTCATGGATAAGATTAGATTGATGTATGATTAGATTGCATTGTTACATCTTTATAATGTTTGTTGTGTCCTCTTTAGTCACCAAATACAACCTATCTAAAACCTATTTCTAAGAACAGTTCTATACTGTATCATGAAATGGCTACCTGATTTGTCTTAAGGAGTTTTCTTTTTATCAGTGTCCAAGGATTTTTCTCATTCACACATGGTACATGTTGGTTTTTTTACAACGTTAGGGATGAATGGCATCATCCATTCAGCAAACATAGGGTGGTAAGCAAGCACATGGTTTGCACAGGTTGTGCTGGTCTTACAGCTTAAAGCTTTTTATCAGGAATCTTTGACAGCAAGGTCAGTATATTTAAAATCAAATATGAGGACTTTCTAGATGGGTACTCAGTTAAGAAAGAGAAAAAAAATACAAAGAGATCAAGTACAGACGTAAGACGTTACTTGAAATATTCTAGATTTACAAGGATGAGTCCAAGGTCTTTCAGAGTAACCCTGTTTCCACTGCTCCCTCTCCATTTCTCTGTCTTCTTTCTTTTGAAGAGAACTACACATTCTTCCTTGAAAGAATTGTGTTAACCAGTTTTCCTCTAATTTCAAATTTTTCATGAAATGTATCTACGTGCAACATTTCATTGCAGAAATGTAATGAAGTACTCAAACTGCAAGTAGTTACCTGAATATAAAGTCCAGGAATTTTGGCATAGAAGTTAAGAAAAGTCTCTTTCTATTAATTTTTTTTTCTTTGGAACTCCCTTCAGAAGGGTAGTCTTTGCGTATACATACTACTAATGAATAAATTCTTAATGTTTTAATTAGCAGTAAATTTTACACCACATAAAATAGTTCTCCAAACAATGAGAACTATTGTTGTGTGTTCATTTAGATTTAGATTGTGGCATAGCTTAGACTGTGACTTTTTCATCTTTTTAATAAAACTAATGAGTGGCATGAAATATTTTCAGAAATCAGAGTAAGGCCATGATAATTCCTGATGTGGCTATATACTGAATTTTCTGATTCTTTGACTCTTGAAATGATATTCATATGTGAAAACCCAACCCAAATATCATTTTTTATCAAATCATATATTGACCTCCTGGGCAGAGTTAACCAATTGCCTCTATATTTCCAAAACACTTTTATGATAATCCTGTATTTTCTGATAACCCATGTATAACCATTGTATCAATAACTTGTATTTTTTATTTCTTTCACACATTAGCTCCTTGAAAGTAGGGACTCCAATGCCTAGAGATATATTATAAATGAAGAATAAATGAAAAAATGAATTTCTATAACAATTTGATGTTGTATTAAGCCCATTTAAAAACATTCATTTGTTAAACAAATATTTGTCAAACTTCTACCAAAGGCAGGCCTTGTTTTTAGGCCCAGATGATATAGCAGAGAACAAAATCAATTAAAATCCCTACACTAATGGAACTGATGAGCTAGAAGTTTATGAAGTTATAGAAATTTCACCATTTTTCTACAAAAATGACAATATATATGGTTCAAATGAATATATTTTGGTGGGGCAGTGAAATTAGGAAACTAGATTCAAAGCTTCTTAAAGCAGGGGTTGTATTTCCTTTACTTATTATTTGTTAACTTCAGAACTCTGTCAACACTCATACATCAGCCTCTTCTGAGTCCCCATCTTCTCTTACCTGAGTTACTAAAATAGCCTCCTTCATGGTCTCCCTGTTACGTATCCTGTTAGTTCCTGTTCTTACAAAAACAGCCCAAGTTCAAGCCTATTTAAAGTGTCTATGAATCATATCACAACACTCTTCTTGACAAAGCCCTATGGTGGTTTCCTATTTCATTAAGAGGAAGCACTAGCTTTCTTTCTGTGGCTCACAAGGGATATTCTAGTATACCCCTCTTCTTCCCCTTTGGTGTCTCTGTTTCATATTGCACACTTACTTGATCAAGCTGTTTCCACTATACTTGCTTCATGTGTATACCAGTCATGCTTCTGCATTAGGGCTTTTGTACTACCTCTTTCTCCTGCCTGTAAAGTTCTTCCCTCATATATTTAATTTGACTAACTCCTCACCACTTTCAGATTCTAACTCTAATGTCATTTCTCAATGGACATACTGTAATTGTACTTTGAAATGTTGCCTATCATTCTGAAGCACCCATTATCTTTCCCCATGTTTCTGTTTCCTATAGCCCAGGGGATGTTCTTTCATACCCTACAGTTAACTTATTTATTATGACTATTGTTCATTGCCTCTCTGCCCTGCTAGATGGTAAAGTTCCATGAGAGCACTATTTTTTTTTCTTTTATATTGTTCACCGATATCCCGTAACCCTAGAACAGTGCCTGGCATATAGTAGGAGCCCACTATATATATTGAGTGTGTGTTTTTAATGATTGGATAAATGCTGGCTATTCTGAATTAGGCTGGGTGGTCACATATTATTTGAAAAATAGAATATGCTAATGCTTCTTCTACATTAATACTCTGCATTATAATCCAGAAGAAAATAAGGGTAAGGAA
The DNA here is from genome assembly GCF_022355385.1 of Mustela nigripes. Classification (NCBI taxonomy): domain Eukaryota; kingdom Metazoa; phylum Chordata; class Mammalia; order Carnivora; family Mustelidae; genus Mustela; species Mustela nigripes. The sequence goes on along the minus strand of NC_081561.1, from coordinate 122,324,016 downwards.
ACTACTATTTATTTATTACCCAATGTTTAGCAGGCAATATGCTAGGAGACTTACGGTCTTTCACTTGATTCTAATAACTCTATAATAATCTCAGTTTTACTGAGGAAGCTGAGAATGAGGGAATTAATATAACTTGCAGTTGTATCCTGGAAGTGTTAGAATGCCTTAGGCCTCCTTGCTCTTTCCATTACATTGCATAGCCCAAAAATATTTTTAAAATAATTGATATAATTTCCAAAATAGGTATCAATAAGTGTAAATCCTCTGAAAATAAAAAAGGAGAAATTCTGTTTCTATCATATATTGCTTTAAAAGCAGCCAGGTCAGGGTGAAGGTAGGGAATCTATTTGCCTATTGATTAGAAAGTCACTGCTGCTGTTTCTGTTAGATTACTGCTAGTACATTCTCACCAAAGAGAAAAAAATGCTCAGATTTTTATTAAAAATCCTGCCATGACAGCCAGTTCAATCAAATGAGCATTTGAAATGTATACAAGAGATTTTTTTATAGGTTGTTCTGATTTCTGACTATATAAGAAAGAGCTAATGTTCTAGATAGTGAAGTTTAGATGTTACATTTTCAAATGAGTGAAGACTTTTATTTATATCTTTGGAAGTCTCTGCCAAATATTAAGATCTTAGAAATACAGCTATCAAAAAGTCTTTGTATTGCTTCATGTGAACTAGAAAAAAAAAAGATTATAAACAATTTTGGGGTGGATACTCAGGTATGGAGCTTTTTCTGGCTACATAAAGATATCCCAATGTCATAGAAATTCTCTACCACCCTATTAAAAACTCCAAGTTGATTTTTGTGTGGATTTGGAAAAATTTTCTACTGCTTTTCTTTTCTTTTTAAGATTTTATTTATTTATTTGACAGAGAGAGATCACAAGTAGGCAGAGAGGCAGTCAGAGAGAGAGAGAGGAGGAAGCAGGCTCCCTGCTGAGCAGAGAGCCCAATACGGGACTCGATCCCAGGACCCTGAGATCATGACCTGAGCCAAAGGCAGCAGCTTAACCCACTGAGCCACCTAGGCGCCCCTGTTTTTCAATCTTATAATTAGGAAAGGGCTGGAATTAAAGATCTTTTTTTTTTTTTCCTTTAAAATAGGGAATTCAATTTCAGAGTAAAATTAATTATCTCTTGGTTGGTCTACAATATTTTTTCTCCTGAATAATGAAATGACATTTTCAATAATATATTTGGTGTAATATGCCCATTTTGCCATAAATAATATCCTTTTGACTGAATTCATACCACAGTAGTAGTGTGATGTGGAATAGTGGGCCAACAATTGAGCTAGTTATGACTGCTAAATAGAGAAGTTCGGCTAGTTTTGCCGAATAACTATGGTTATTCCTTTTATTCTGTTACAGTATTCAGTAGTTCAGAGTGAAAAATGTGTATAATGACTTGTTTTAGATGGCAAGAACAAAAAAATCACTCTTTTGCATTATGGTATGTGGACCATGTTGTATACATAGAGGAAGATACTTCGCTTATAAAACATCCGTGTTAAAATCAGGTGACTTAATAGATTTTAGTTTCTTCATATAAAAATCTTTTAAGTAGAGGTGCCTGGGTGGCACAGTGGGTTAAAGCCTCTGCCTTAGGCTTGGGTCATGGTCTCAGGGTCCTGGGATCAGGCCCCACATTGGGCTCTCTGCTCAGCGGGAGCCTGCTTCCCCTTCTCTCTCTGCCTGCCTCTCTGTCTACTTGTGATCTCTCTCTGTCAAAATAAATAATTAATTAATTAATTTTAAAAAAATCTTGTGAGTAATGTATTCAAAATTATGAATCTTATTCAGCTAGATACACTTTTAAAAGTTATTTGCAGTTTACCTAGTTCTTTGCATGATTCTAATTCCTTTAATTTGGTTGAGGCTTTTTAAGGACCTAACTAGGGTTTTATGTTGGTAATTGTTCCATGCATAATTGAAAACAAGTATTATGTTGTTGATAGGAGTGTTCTGTCTGTACCAGTAAAGTCAGCTTTCCTTATTGAGTTGTTCAATTCTTCATCTTTACTCATTTATTTTTTCTGGGCGTTCTGTCAGCAACTGAGAGAGATATGGTAATGCCTTCCATTATGACTGATTAAAACCCATTGCAGCTGAGGCAATGGGAGTTTTAAGAATTTACCCATGGAATAGGGGAAGTGATACATGCTATGCTCAGAACTATAGGTGAGGAGGGAGAGGGACACTGATTAAAGCCATATACCCGAGACCCAGTAACACAGAAAATGTATACCTGCTTTGGTCTCCCCACCTCCTTACCAGGATAACAAGTCTCCGATAAAAGTAACAGTGGAATTATGGGATTTACAAGACAGACTCTGAAGTGCAGTGCAAAGGGAAAATATAAGGCTGAGTGGAGCTAATATTTAGAATAACTGCAGCATACCTAAACTAAGATATTGCTAGGACAATTTCAGTTTTTAGTTTATTATCATTATTCTGGAATTCCCACTTTTTCCTGTGCTCTTGAAAATTATCAGTCCTCTGTTTCCTTGAACACAGCCCAGGTAATGTCAGATCCATGGATGGTAATTCTTGGGTTTATTCCTCTTGATTTTTTTTTTTAACACGTCATCTTGTTTTAGAACTCATTTTATTTTTTGATGGGTTCCAAACTGTATATTTATAAGTTAGAAGGGACTTGAGGCTTAGGATGATGATATGGTATTGGAAAGTATATTAAATTGGGTCTCTCTTGGAAACAGAAGAATTAATAGATCTAGAATAGTTTAATCTTACTGGGGATTTAGATCAGGCAACACTAGACTTCCCAACCTGTGTATTCTTGTCCATTTCCAATTCACATTTCTCTTTTCTGGGAATATAACCTCTTACTGTTCCTTCTCAAAGCATAGTTTTTTATGAACTTCCCCCTTAGCAGATCATGAATACTTTTTTTTTTTCCATCCTTTTAAAAAATTGGCAAAAGCCTTTGAAAGAAGTAAGGTTACACTGGCCAGGCTTAACTGCCTGAGTTTTCCTTTCCTGAATATTAACCTCATAGTTCTGCACTGTCTTGTAGTTATTTTTGTTTAATTTCAGTTTGAAGGTCAGTCCTAATTTCTTGGTCTCACATTGCTGGTGTAATTGTAGTTGTACTTGAATTTCCAATATTATGAGTAAGGTTAAGCATTTTGTTGTAGGTTAAGATTACATATCCATTTCTTTTCTCATAGATTGTCTGTTTATATGCTCTTACTTATGATTGGATTGAGGTGTGCATTTTGGCAAAAATAGTACTGAAATGTATCTTCCTCTGTGTATTATATCTGAAAGGACATGATGTTGATAGTCTTTTTCCTGATAATGTTAATTTTGATCAGTTTGTTAAGATAGTATCTGCCAAATCTCTCCTCAGTGAAGTTACTGTTTTTTCTCCCCCCTTTGGAACTAATAATTGGGAGAGATACTTTGAAGCAATGCAAATATGTTCCCTCTCTTCAGATATCTACTTCTTAATATTAGCACCTATCATAGTTGTTTTAGCTGCTATAACAAAATACAACAGAATGGGTGGTTTACAAACAACTGAAATTTATTTCTCATGGCTTTGGTGGCTGGGTGTCTAAGGCCAGGGTGTCGGTATGGCTACATTCTGGTGAAGGCTCTCTTCTGGGTTGCAGAATGCCTGCTTCTCGTTGTGTTCTCCACATGGTGAGGGTGTTAGGGTACTCTGTGAGGTCCCTCCTTTAGAAAGGCATAAATTCCATCTGTGAGGCCTCTACCCTAATGTCTTAGCACCTCCCAAAGACTTCACCTCCTAACTCCATGACATTGCTCATTAGTATTTCCCCATATGAATTTTAGGGGACACACATGCATTCAAACTATTGTAGCACCCATCCTTGGATGTAATTTGCAGCAGTTAATACTGTGGGGCTTGCCTAAGGAAAACTTTCTATTTCTTTTTTTCTCAACATTTTAGAAATGAAATCTTCTCTCCCTTCTACCCCATCTACTTATTCATGTGATTCTTTATTTTAATTTTAATATAAACTCATTATATTTATGTTTTTCTTTGGGTTATAATCCAGAGCTATAATTATTTCTATTTTTCCTAAAATTCTCTTGTTAATCACTTTTCTCCTTTCTACCCTTTATTATTATTCCTGTTATCCTTTATTTTATATACTCACACATATTTTCTTTTAAAACTTTTTTTTTTAATTCCCCTTTTATATTCTATGACTTCCTGACCATCTCTTTTTTGAGATGGACTACATTTGATTTACATCATTCTTTGAAAGTTTGTATTTCAGGTTGTTTCTTTTAACTATTTTGAGATACAAGGTTACAATTTTCATCTCCATGGTGGCCATATTTTTCTGGTATGTCCTTTTTTGTTGGCTGTACTTCATATGATGAATTTTATTTTTTATCTTGTCTTTGCATAAGTTAATTCATATTATTTTCTTTCTTTTTTTTTTAAAGACTTTATTTATTTATTTGACACAGAGAGAATGAGAGATCACAAGTAGGCAGAGAAGCAGGCAGAGAGAGACGAGGAAGCAGGCTCCATGCTGAGCAGAGAGCCCAATGTGGGGCTTGATCCCAGGACCCTGAGATCATGACCTGAACCGAAGGCAACTGAACCCTCTGAGCCACCCAGGCACCAGTTCATATTCTTTTCTTGCTACTTACGGTAATTAGATGGGTACTTTGGGCCTCTAAGTAGATATTCCAACATAGGGGGCAGATCTTCCAGGATTCAGAACTCAGTTGTTCCCCTACTGGCTATTAATGTGAACTCTCACAGTGTAGCCTTTCCTATGATATATTCTGGCTCCAAAGCGTCAATTGTTTCAGAAAGAACTTCTGCTAAATTTCCCTTCCTTATACATTGCTGGTTAGGATGAGTCACAAGGGAGATTCTTGAGAGATTTAGATGGGAATAAAGATGGCTTTTTGTAGCTGACACAGATAGTCACCAATCTGCTGATTTACCTTGTTGGGACAGAGCAATGTTTGGGCCTGCAGTCACTCCACCTTTTCTTGAACCTCTCTCTTCAATGTCTCTGACTCCTGGGGCAGATATGTGTGATTAGCTCCATGATCAGAGGACACCAGCACCTGCAGAATATCCTTGTCATCAAGGACAGAGACATTTAGAATGGACATGGATTTAGTCCTCCTGAAGTTCTAGCTTGTATTCTTGGGGTTCCATCCTGCATATTTTCTTCTCATCTTCCTCCCTTGCCTTATCAGTTTCAAGCTCCAGCCTTCAACACTGAGACATGACCTTTGAGAGACCACTTAGCCAGCCTTTGCAATTGCATAAGCCAATTTCCTGTGTAAATTCCATCCAAAAATAATTCAACTTGAATGGATTCCTACTGGCCAAATGGGAGATAGTTTATACATTAAAATAATTAAGAGAGTAAAATAATATTCATGGAATAAAATACTATACATTTACTATTGACCCTGTTGTAATTAATTTTAAGGGCAGAAATAAATAAATGAATTATAATATTCTCCCTTCAAATTACTTATTAATTCAAAGGGGCATAAGAATTATGCATTAGACAAATGTAGCACACACTGATTTTAAATAAAAAATGAAAGATTCTTATCTGATTCAGTAAATATCCTGTTGCTCTTTTCCTTATTCTGATGTTCAAATGGAAGATTTTTATCTGATGCCATGAATATCCTGTTGCTCCTTTACTTATTTTGGTGTTCACATTTTCACAGATTTGGCCAATGGGAGTGCCTTGAAGCTGGAACCTGTGTCCTTTAGTTATGTTTCTTTCATTCTTTGTGTAATTTATTTGCTATTTTCCAAGGATCCCTTATTCTTTCCAATGGAGAATATCTCAACTGTGTTAATTGTCACTTGGTTATATGTATTTCTAGGGCTTTAAAATTTGTTTTATTTAAATTCAATTTAGTTAACATATACTGTATTATTAGTTTCCAGGGTAGAATTTGGTGATTCACCAGTTACATGTAATGCCTAGTGCTCATTACATCAAGTGCTGTCCCTAATGCCCATCACCATTCCCCATCCCATTCCCCCCCAGCACAGTTTGTTTCCTTAGTCTAGGGCTTTTCAGAGACCATGGGAAAGAGGTATAGATATATAAATATAAATATGTACACGTGTGTGTGTGTGTATTCTTGTGTTTCCAAAGATACCTATAACTCTCATTCAATACCAGTTCTTAATCTTCTGGATTGTTGTTGTATTTCATACTTTGGCTAAATAATAGTAAGAAACTATACAAAGATTAAGATAGATATCTGAGTTGATTAATTGCTACAGATAGGTAGTCCTAAATTAGCATAAGGTTTTGTTTTCACATTTTAAGATGAACATAGCTCATAAGAGTACAGCTTACTCAACTATTATTTTCTATAAGAAAAAAATCAGTATCTTTCTTGCACAAATAAGTACTTTATAGTTTACAAATATGATAGAAGTCATAGCCAGCCTAGTTCTGTTTAGTAAGTTTGATTCTGAAGATGAACAAAGTAGACCTTGTGATTAGATAATACTTGGTTGATCATATTTTATACTTCTGAGTAGATCATAAATATACATTAAACAATCAGTAGTCTTCCCAAATAAATAGTGATTTAATGTTTAAAATTACCCATGGCAATTTCCTTTAAATGTGTGTATTGTATAGATAAGCTATTGCTTTATAAAACTCAGTGACTTAATTCTAAATTACTAATTAAGGCGTATGTGACTATGGGTCTGTTGCTGGTAGACTGATGTACTGGGCTGGGCAGCTTTGATAATTTTAAGTAGGTTTTCTCACACATCTTTGGGTTTGGTTAGGGATCAGAGGTCTAGGCTGGGCTGGGCTGAGTTCTGTATGTCTCTCATCATAGGCAATGGCATGTTTAAGGGAGAAGCAAAAACACGTCAAGATTCTTAAGATGTAGGCTCAATATTGACACACAGTCATCTCTTCCTCACTTTATTATCCAAATTAAGTTCATATGGCTGTATGCAAGTAAAGGGGCAGAGAAATATACTTTATCCCTTCAATGAAAGGAATTGCAAAATTACATTGCAAAGGCTGTGAATACAAGAAGGAAAGAAGAATGGGGTTAATAATTTCACCTGAGACCTTGCTGACTTTTGGTGGACCCTCACCATCATTATCTGAAGTGTTGATTAGAAATACAGAATTCTAGGTGGTTCATATGTATATTAAAGGTAGGGAATTTTTGATCTAAGAATATAACTACCGTAGTACTTGACTAACTCTCTCTTTTACTTAGATTTTTTCTTGAATTCTGCAAATATGCATGGAGCCCAGGGCCATTGCTGTCACTATTTGCACACCTAAACACTTTTTATATGTCTGAGTAGCTCACTATGTCTCCTACTTTAATTCTCTGCTCAGTTGTCACCTTATTAAAAAAACTTCCTAATGGGGCGCCTGGGTGGCTCAGTGGGTTAAAGCCTCTACCTTCGGCTCAGGTCGTGATCCCAGGGTCTGGGGATCGAGCCCCACATCAGGCTCTCTGCTCCACAGGAGCCTGCTTCCTCTTCTCTCTGCCTGCCTCTGTGCCTACTTGTAATTTCTCTCTCTCTGTCAAATAAATAAAATCTTTAAAAACAAAACAAAACCAAAAAAACCTTCCTAACTTAAAATAGAAGTATTTCTCCAAGACATCACCCTCCTTTTCCCATCATCACTTTTTTCTACCATAGCACTTTATTAACACCTGACTTGTTACATATATTTTTTCTTAATTTTAATCTATATTCATTAGAATAAAAGCACCAAGAGAATATGGACTTTTGTGTTTTATTCACTGTTGAATCCCTGGTATCTAGAATAATTCAGGCATTTACTATGTGCTCAAGAAATGTAAGTTTATAGGAATAAAGTTGAAATAAATATTTTTAGAGTTAATTTTTTAATTAAAATATTTATTCTACAGTTATAAGCAATTATCAAACTTAACAGTATCTGTGGATTTTGTTTGGCGACAAGTTGTGGAGACATACTCGCCTTTTCAAAAGTGGCTTAAACAACATACAGTTATTTCTTTATTTCTCATTAAAGAAATTTATATTTTATCAATTCAAGGCTACTGTGGTGGCTCCATAACATCACCATTTATTTATCTGAGGGTCCTAGTTTTCATCTCTACCATGTTTTTATCCTGATTCATATTCTCAGTTTTGCATCCTGTTTTGAAATGACCAGTGCAGTTCTAACCTTCATGTATGGCCTCCAGGTAAGAAGAATGAAGAGGAGAAAGATAAAAGATTATTTTGTGTGCTGGGTCAAGTAATTTTTAAGACACTTGCTAAAAATCCCTTTATGTAATTCCCATTAGTGTTAATGACCAGGACTAGCACTTATCATCAAATGGCCATTCTTTACTTCCCTGAGAAATTCAATGTTTTCTTTGGACATTTTGCCACCTCCAACCAGTTATGGTTATATTAATGTAAAAGATGCTCTGCTATTATATTTTACTGTATTTTACATAAAAATGAATACATTTACCTCTTGTTAAAAGTTTTTTTTTCTGTTAAAAATGATACATTTGTGGGGCGCCTGGGTGGCTCAGTGGTTTAAGCCTCTGCCTTCAGCTCAGGTCATGATCTCAGGGTCCTGGGATCGAGCCCCACATCAGGCTCTCTGCTCAGCGGGGAGCCTGCTTCCCCCTCTCTCTCTGCCTGTCTCTTTGCCTACTTGTGATCTCTATCAAATAAATAAATAAAAATCTTTAAAAATGATACATTTGTTTCTTAATGACAAATAATAAAAACTTGACTAAATGTAACAGCACTTATAACAGAAGAAATTATGAATACCACTAGACATATTTATATGTTGTTCTTCAAAAGTTCATGTTATAGAATTTGTTTTATAAATTATATAGTTTTTCATTTATTTCAATTGGTTGTTTTTTGGCAAATCTAGAAAAAATATTAAACATGCAAAATTTTTGCAAACATTGATACTTGGTAATTTAATTACTAGCAAGTTATAGCTAATAACTTTTAAGGTTCTGTTTTCTGAAATCCTTATTCAACAGAAATTACATGCAACTTTCACACCTTTTTAATAAAAAATTGACTCTTTCAGCTGAACAGAATTCTGAATAAGATATTACTCTAGCATTTGAGTTACATAACGAAATAAACTTGCCTATGTTGTTAATCCATGTTTAATTCCCTCATTCTTCCAGAATATTTCATGGTGCTCATTTAGAACTATGAAGGTGAGGAAACTGGCTCTCCACAGGTTTTCCAAATTCTCATCTTAGCAGAGAGCCTTATCCATCTAAAATCAGAGGGCTTTCAATCATGTAACTAATGATGTGGTAATAGCTGCTTCCATGGGAATGTGTTAGTGGCAAAATTAATGCGTAACTTGCTCTAGCCAATTGTCTTTAACTTGCTCAGTTTCCACCAGGGGTACATTGTATTTGTACTCAGTACTTGCACTAGACCACTGTTAGATATAACAGAAATATCAGCTCTTTTTTCCCCTGAAATATTGTATTTTACCCTTCTTTTCCTCCCACAAATGAGAGTATGAATTAAGCTAGACTCAAATAGAATAAAAATCAGAAGAGAGGAGACTTTCTTCTTTGCAGTAAAGACTTTCATTTGCTGAACTTTTCGTTTTCAGCAAAGTTCACTGAGGTTTTCTATTTGTTCATTAGTAGCTGTATAGAGTTTGATAATGGTGATGCAAGGATATCTAAAGAATGTAATTTTGATTTCTCATCTTGGGTTAGGGATTTGTGACACCCCTAAACACAAAGTGAAGACACGTATCAGCTCAGCTTCCTCTGTCTCTTTCATTCTGTGTACACTTTGTACACATGCTTTTCATCATAGCATTGCCTTACTTATACTTTCATTCTTCCAGGTGTCAAACAAATGTCTTTTAGTTCCTCTAATACTTCAGCTTAGTGCCTTCACAGGCCTTCCCCATACAGTCTTTGGATCCAGCACTCCTGTCTTTATTTTTTGCCCAGTGTGTATTTGATTCTGCAGGAGTTCATGCCCTAATAATTTTTGTAAATTAGAAAAGGTATAGTCTTGATAGAGAGGTTGCTCTTATTCTACATATCCTGACATTACTAGTAATTATAAGTGGAATTGGAAAGATATGAATGAATACTTAGAGCTTCCAAAAAGCCTCCAAACCACACTGTATCCCTTTGTTGTCAGTGGCAAGGACTCAGACTTTGATTTTACTATAAACCAGCATTTCACAAACTACTTCTAACAAAAAACTTAAAAATTTCCAGCCACTTGAGGATCAATACATGTATAAGATATAATGAAAATTTTACAATAGTGTCAAATTGTTATGAGCTGCTAAACACTTAGTCCCACTATCTGTGAGTATGTATCCTGTCGGACTCTGCAGACAATTTGACTAGACAGTAACTTTAAGCTCTCCTCTTTATTTGTTCTTCACAAATTAATTTTATTTATTTATTTATTTATTTATTTATTTATTGAGAGAGAGAGAGCCTGTGAGTGTGGTGGGAAGGGCAGACAGAGGGAGGGAGAGAGAATCTTAAGCAGACTCCACACCCAGCATCGAACCCAGTGTGAAGCATGATCTCATGACCCTAAGTTTATGACCTGAGCTGACACCAAGAATCAGATGCTTAACAGACCAAGCCACTTAGGCACCCATGTTCTTCATACATTTTAAAAAGATTATAGTATTTATTAAATGCAAAATGGATGAAATACCTGAATGTGAGACAGGAAACCATCAAAATCCTAGAGGAGAGCACACGTAGCAATCTATGTGACATCTGCCATAGCAACTTCTTACTAGACACATCTCCCCAGGCAAGGGAAACAAAATCAAAAATCAACTATTGGGACTTGATCAAGATTTAAAAAAAAAAGAAAGAAAGAAAACCAGCACAGCAAGGGGAACAGTCAACAAAATTAAAAGGCAGCTTTGCAATGGGAAAATACATTTGCAAATGACATATCTAATAAAGGGTTAGTAGCCAAAGTCTATAAAGAACTTAGCAAACTCAACACCCCCCAAAAACAAATAATCCAGTTAAATGGCAGAAGACATGAATAGACATTTTTCCAAAGAAGATGTACACAGATGGCTAATAGACACGTGAAACGATGATCAACATCACTCGGCATCAGGGAAATACAAATCAAAACTACAGTGAGATACCACCTCACACCTGACAAAATGGCTAAAATTAATAACAAAGGAAACAACAGGTGTTAGCAAGGATGGAGAGAAAAGGGAATCCTTTTTCAATGGAATCATCTTTCTGTTGGTGGAAATGTAAACTGGTACAGCCACTCTGGAAAACAGTATGGAATTTCCTCAAGTTAAAAATAGAGCTGCCTTATAATACAGCAATTGTACTACTAGGTATTTACCCAAAGGATACAAAAAGTACTGATTTGAAGAGATACATGCACCCTGATGTTTATAGCATCATCAACAATAGCCAAACTATGGAAAGAGCCTGAGTGTCCATCAACTGATGAATGGATAAAGAAGAGGTGGCATGCATGTATATATTTCTGAGCCATAAAAAATGAAATCTTGTCATTTGCAATAATGTGGGTGGAGCTAGAACATATACTAAGTGAAATAAGTCAATAAGAGAAAGACAAATACCCTATGATTTCATTCATAAAATGAATAGAAATTCTGGAGTTGAAAAGTATAATAACTGAAGTGAAAAAATCATTAGATTCAGCAACAAATTTAATCAGGCAGGAAAAAAAACCCAGTGAATTTTAAGATGAAACAATCAAAGTTTTTCAGTCTAAAAGGAAGAAAGAAAAAAGAATTATGAAAAATAAACAAAGCCTAAGAAACCTGTGAGACACCATCAGGTGTAGCCAGAGGAAAGATAAGGAATATTTGGAGAAATTATGATAAAACTTTACATATTTGATGGAATACATGAGTCTACATATTTGAGAATTTCAGTGAGTCCCAGGTCAGCTAAACTCAGAGACATCACACTGAAACACGTTATAATAAAACTGTTGAAAGCCAGAGACAGAATCCTCAAAGCAGCAAGAACAAAATGTCTCATCATAGAAAGGGATCCTCTAAAAGATTCAGAGTTGAGTTTTTTATTAGAAACCATGGAAGCCAGTTCAGGAATTTAGTGACTTCAGTTTACTAGAAATGATGAACTATAAATTGTTGCATCACAAATTCTAGTTATTGGTGTATTGCCTTTTAAAACTGTAGACTTTAATGTAAAAGAGCAAGGATGTATAAGACTTATGTATGCACTAAAAAATACAAAATATTGTTGAAAGAGTTTTTAAAATACCTACATGAATAAATTGGAAGGCAATTAGGATGGCAATAATCCCCCACATTATTTATGCATTCAGTGTAACCTCTATCAAAATTTCAAGTACCTTTTTTAAAAAATTTTCAGAAATAAACAAGCTGAGGGTCACTGGGGGCTCAGTCAGATGAGCTCACCCTCTTGGTTTTGGCTGGGTTTGTGGTCTTGGGGGTCATCAGATTGAGTTCTGTGTGGGGCTCTGCATTGAGCGTGGAGTTTGCTTGGGGTTCTTTTTCCCATCCTCTGTTCCTCCCCCTGCTCACCCACATTCTCTCTTTCTCTAAAATAAATAAATAAGTAAAATCTTAAAGAAAAAAAAAATCCTAAAATTAATATGCAATTTCAAGAACACTGAATAGCCCAAAAAGTTCTGAAAGAGAGAACCAAAGCTGGAGACTACACATTTCCCAATTTCAAAACTTACTATAAACCTGCAATAATCAAAACTGTGATACTTACATAGTGGTAGGCCCATAGACTAAAAGAATATAATTGAGAATGCAGAAATAAACCAATAAACCTATGATCAGTTGACTTTCAACAAGAGTCCCACGATCATTGAACATAGAATTTCTTGAACACATGGTGCAGGGACAGTTGAATTACGACAGGCAAAATAATGAAGCTGGACCTTACCTCACCACATACAAAAATTAGCTCAAGGTGTATCAAATACCTTAATTTAGTACCTAACATTCTAAAACTCTTACAAGAAAACTCATAGGGATAAAGCTGTATGAACTTCAATCTGGCAATGAATTCATAAGTACAATACTAAAAGTGCAAGCTATAAAAGAAAATAGATAAGTTGGACTTCTTTAAAATTAAATACTTGTGATATCAAAGGATAATTATCAATAAAAGGAAGAGATAAGCCACAGAATGTGACAAAATAGTTGTAGACCTTACATTTGATAAAGATCTACTAGCCAGAACATGTAAAAATACTTATAACTCAACAACAAAAAGCCAAACAATCCAGTTGAAAATTAGACAAAGGATTTAAATAGACATTCTCCAAATAAGACATACAGTTGGCTAATACATATGCTTAACATCATTAGTCATTAGGGAAGTGCCAGTTAAAACCACAGAGATTCCTGCCCCCTAGGGTAGCTGCTGTAAAAGAAAGGAAAATAACAAGTGCTCACAAGAATGTGGAGAAATTGGAACTCTCATAGATTGCTGGTGAGCTTTTTGCATGATATAACTGCTCTAGAAAAATAGTTTGGCAGTTCCTCAAAAAGTTTAGCTTGGAATTAATATATGAGCCATAATATCATTCTTGGATATATATATCCCAATTGATTCAAAACAGGTTTTTGAACAGATACTTGCACATCATTGTTCAAAAAGCATTATTCACAGTAGCCAAAATGTGGAACACCTCAAATGTTCATCTACTAAGAAATATATAAGCAAAATGTGATATATCCATATAAGGGCATATTATTTAACAATAGAGGGAATAAGGTACTGCTGCATGCTACATCATGGATTCAACTTAAAACCATCACACTAAGTAAAGTAAGCCACATATTTTATGATTTCATTTACATGAATTATCCAGAGTAGGCAAATCCAGACAGACAGAATAGCAGATCTGTGATTTGCAGATTGATGGGGGCCAATACTGGTGAATGAGAGAATAGAGAGTGGCTGCTTAATGGTGATGGGGTTTCCTTTTTAGGATGATGAAAATGGTCTGGAATGAGGTGGTGATGATGATTGTCCTACATTGCAAATGTATTGAAGCCATTAAAACATACACTTTAAAGTGATCAAGAGGTAAATTATATTTTGGATCATACCTCATTTAAACAACTGATATAATGAATACATAGAAAAATAAGCCCATGTCCACAGTAAAGTTGTATGTAAATATTCATTTTAGTACCATCATTCTGGCCTCAAAGTACTAAAGGCAGTAATCATTTAGGGAAATACAGAAATATAGAGAATCATGTAGGGAAATACAGAAATCTACAGACCTAGGAGAATGGATAAAGAGATACTGAATGAATAAAGACGTTTGGAAAGGGTAGAATCCTATTAGCTGAATTTGGTGATTCGTTAGATGTAGGTTCTCCCATGTAGTTTTGACTTGCAGTAGAATGGATTGAGATGTATTTCAATAAGATAATAAAACAAGCACAAAAAAACCCTCTGAGATGAGATCATGATGTCACTTTCAGACATATGGAATTCAGTATTCTATCAAACAATAAATGGAAGCAATAAAGTGGGTGCTGAGACTAGAGGTAGAAGACTAGCATGTATAAGCATATTATTGATAGTTGAATCCAAGGTACTGAAGGAAATTTATCAGGCAATGTGAAAAGAAGGCCCATGTCAACAGAAATCTGAGAACACCAGAAATGTAAAAATAGGCACAAAAAGGGTCTCTTGGGTGGTTTAGTCAGTTAAGCATCCAACTCTCGATTTTGGCTCAGGTCGTGATCTCAAGGTTGTGAGATTGAACCCCCTAGTTGGGCTCTACACTCTGAGCTTAAACCAAATGGATTTTCAAATTTCATTCCACTCAAAATTTGCATGTGCTTGCACACATGTACACCTTACTTATGTCTTAACTCAAATATCCTGAAGAATAGATGTAGTAGCCAATTGAAACAAACTTACAGAAGCAATGCATTCAATTATAACCCCCTGCACAATAGTTTTTAAAATGAAGTAATTAAAAAAATACTTTATTTGGCACAGAGAGAGAGAGAGAGAGAGTACAAGCCAGAGGTAGACAGAAGGTGAAGCAGACTCCCCGGTGAGCAGGAAGCCTGATGCAGAGCTCTATCCTAGGACCCTTGGATCATGACCTGAGCCAAAGGCAGACACTTTAACAGACTAAGCCACCTAGGTGCCCCTAAAATGAAGTAAATTAACATATAACCATTTCAACCCAAGTTTCCAGAAAGTCACTTTTAGTGTATAGGGGAGAGTGCGTGCGTGTGTGTGTGTGTGTGTGCATGTGCACACATATACAGCTATTAAGTGGTAAAATCAGAGTATGAGCCCAGGACTTTTGCTTCACAGCCAGTGCTATAACCACTATACAGATTAACAGATGGAGGTTGTTTGAAAATACTGAGTTACCCTACTAAACAATCAAGGTTAGGGACATATAAATGTTAGTGCATCTGAGATCACATATCTGACTAATGAGAATAAGTGGAACTTTCTTTCTGAGTTTGAGTCCCAATAATAAAGCAGCTACTGTTAGGTGGCAAGTCATGTAACGGTGTTCGAGCCGATAGTGGGCTTGCCATTTCCATAGATGATTCTGAAAAAGTGGAAATTGTGAGCTGATCAAGCACTCTAACTGGTTTCTATCACAGCATAATTTTGCAGGAATGGTCCTCTGTCCAGTGAGGACAAAAGCTGTGGGAGAAACCACAACTACAGGTTGTCCTGCCAGAAGCTTCACCTCTGTGCTGCTTTTTCATGTTTAGTGTGGCAGTTACAAAACAAACTCTCCTCAGGTAGCTTTTGTTGAGAATAAAACATTTGAAATTATTCTAACATTATTTATTATATGGTTCTAAAATTATACACTTTGTGCTTTAGAATTGCTTGAACTGCCACAGATCTATAATAGTGTGCTAAATTCTCTGATAGCAATTGTGTTTTTATCAGTTTCTCTTTTTATTTGTAATGATTTTACTTTATACATTTTTCATGAAATGTAATTTGTCAGAAAATGTTCGTGATTGTTGCCAACTTTTGTGGATTTGTATCTTTTCATCAATATAAAACTACTACTTTTAAAATCCCATTACCTCCTTTTAGCTTTCTCCTCTATTCTGATACTTATTTTTTTTTAACCACACGAGTTTTCTTTTTAACCTTTGCTTGATATGTCTTTGTCATTTACTTTTAGTCTTTCTCTAAAATTCTGTTTTTGTTCAGATTCTTTTTAATATAAGATTACTAAGAATTAGTATATTAATAAATAAATAATAAATATTAATATATTCTATATTATGTGGTAACTTGCCTTTAAAATAAAGATCTACTTTTCTACATTTTGACATATATTTTATATTACCTATTTTTTTTCTGTTGTCTTCTGTTGTGTTTTATGGCATAATTGCAATTTATTTTTAGTTCTGTATTTTTTGCATATGCATTATTTTCAATTAATTCCTGCCATGATTAGACTCTACAAATACTCTTGTTAATTATTTTCAATTTTATCTTAAAGTTTAAAAAATGCAATTTAAAAATTACACTTGATAACTATAACAATGATAAGAAATTATTTCTTTCAATATCTTTTTTGTAAATATAGGTTTAGGCGTTCTTCCACTCATTAAATAACTTCACAGTCTTTGTTAATCTATATTGAGTTTGTGAATATAGTACTAAATTCATTAGTTCTGTTTCTTTTTCATTTATTTTCTTTTTCCCTCTTTTCCTTACCTATTTCCTTCTAGCATCCTTCAAATTTTTTCTTTCTTTTTTTTCCCAAAGATTTTACTTATTTATTTATTTGACACAGAGAGAGAGATCACGGGTAGGCAGAGGCAGGCAGAGAGAGAGGGGGAAGCAGGCTCCCTGCTGAGCAGATAGCCCGATGTGTGGCTGCATCCAGGACCCTGGGATCATGATCTGAGTGGAAGGCAGAGGCTTAATCCACTGAAACACCAAAGTGCCCCCAAACTTTTTCTATAAAAGTTAAAAATTTCTGTAAAGGTAAAAGTACTTACTTTGGTTAACAATCTTGAATATTAAGTGGATTTTAAGATTATAAATGAAATAATTAAGTTTGAAAGTTCATCCCTATATACTTATTATATTGATTATTTCCCAAATATTAAATTTGACTTTTAGTGTTTGGCATAAATCTATAACAATTTATCTAAAAATATATTTATTTCTTTAGTTCACATTGATCTCAAGATGCCTCATTTTTTGCAGCAATTAATTTACCGTGTATATTACTTCAAAGTGTGTGTGTATGTACACTTTGGAATTATACATTTTAAAATTTTATGTAATTGAATCCTAACACTTTTCTTTTCTTTTTTTTTAAAATTTTTTATTTTTTATAACATATATTTTTATCCCCAGGGGTACAGGTTTGTGAATCACCAGGTTTACACACTTCACAGCATTCACCAAAGCACATACCCTCCCCAATGTCCATAATCCCACCCCCTTCTCCCAAACCCCCTCCCCCCAGCAACCCTCAGTTTGTTTTGTGAGATTAAGAGTCACTTATGGTTTGTCTCCCTTCCAATCCCAACTTATTTCATTTATTCTTCTCCTACCCACTTAAGCCCCCATTATGCATCACCACTTCCTCATATCAAGGAGATCATATGATAGTTGTATTTCTCTGCTTGACTTATTTCACTAAGCATGATATGCTCTAGTTCCATCCATGTTGTAGCAAATGGCAAGATTTCATTTCTTTTGATGGCTGCATAGTATTCCATTGTGTATATATA
>NC_081561.1:122280043-122306123 GCF_022355385.1 Mustela nigripes | reverse complement strand
CTTCAACTTGGTTAGATTTTAGTTCTTTTATTTCTCCAGAAAGGGCTTTTATATCTCTCGAGAGGGTTTCTCTAATATCTTCCATGCCTTTTTCGAGCCCGGCTAGAACCTTGAGAATTGTCATTCTGAACTCTAGATCTGACATATTACCAATGTCTGTATTGATTAGGTCCCTAGCCTTCGGTACTGCCTCTTGTTCTTTTTTTTTTGTGTTGAATTTTTCCGTCTTGTCATTTATCCAGATAAGAGTATATGAAGAATCAAGTAAAATACTAAAAGTGTGGCAACAACCCCAGGAAAATATGCTTTAATCAAATTTGAAGAGATCCCAAATCGTGAGGGGGGAGAAAGGGATAAAAAGACATTCAAAAAGGAAGAAAGAAAGAAAAAGAAAAATGAAAAAAAAAGAAAAGAAAAGAATTAAAGAACACAAGAAAAATATAAAAAAGAAAAAATATATATTTGGATAAACTAGTTAAAAAACTTTAAAAAAGAAAAAGGTAAAAGTTAACAAAAAATTTACCAGAAGGTGAGAAAAAAAACAAAAAATGAAAAAGAAAAAAGTTAAATTAACTGCAAGACTAAAAAAAATCACAGGGAAAAAGCCATGAGTTCCGTGCTTGGCTTTCTCCTCCTCTGGAATTCTGCTGCTCTCCTTGGTATTGAAACTGCACTCCTTGTTATGTGAACTTGGTCTCGGCTGGATTTCTTGTTGATCTTCTGGGGGAGGGGCCTGTTGTAGTGATTCTCAAGTGTCTTTGCCCCAGGCGGATTTGCACCGCCCTTACCAGGGGCCGGGGTGAGTAATCCGCTCGGGTTTGCTTTCAGAAGCTTTTGTTCCCTGAGCGCTTTCCGTAGAGTTCTGGAGGATGGGAATACAAATCACAGCCTCCTGTTCTCTGGCCCGGAGGAGCCGAGAGCCCAGGGCCCCACTCCTCAGTGCGCATTCAGAGAACAGCGCCCAGTTCCTTCCGTCTGCCTGACCTCCGTCCGCGCTCTGAGCTCACCGAGCCTGCGACCGGTTCAAGGTCACCCCGAGCTGTGAGCTTACTGTCGGCTCTGTCTCTGTAGCCGGCTTTCCCGTTCCAATACCCACAAGCTCTGCGACACTCAGACACCCCCGATCCTTCTGTGACCCAGCGGGACCTGAGGCCATGCTGACCCCGCATGGGCTTCGCTCCGGTTTAGCCTCTGGAGTGATGTCCTTCAGCAGAATAGACTTTAAAAGTCCTGATTTTGTGTGCCGTTGCTCCGCCGCTTGCCGGAAGCCGGCCCCTCCCCCCGGGGTCTATCTTCCCGTTGCTTTGGATTCACTTCTCCGCCAGTCCTACCTTTCAGAAAGTGGTTGTTTTTCTGTTTCCAGAATTGCTGTTCTTCTTCTCTTTGATCTGCCGATGGATTTTCAGGTGTTTGCAATCTTTAGATAAGCTATCTAGCTGATCTCTGGCTAGCTGAAGTAGTCTCAACCTGCTACTTCTCTGCCATCTTGACTCCTCCCTCGAATCCTAAAATTTTTCTTAAACCTGTTTGATGATTTACTATTTTATAAATATTTAAGATGTTAGAGAAGGCTGAGATGAGTTAG
Source organism: Mustela nigripes (assembly GCF_022355385.1). NCBI lineage: Eukaryota > Metazoa > Chordata > Mammalia > Carnivora > Mustelidae > Mustela > Mustela nigripes. Next base: position 122,304,538 of record NC_081561.1, on the reverse strand, counting down.
ATTTTGGTTTTATTGTTAACATTCCAGTTTTTTTCATGGATGATTGTACTTTTTAATATTTTAAAATATCACCAGGTTGGGGCACATAGGTATCTCAGTTGGTTAAGCATCTGACTCTTGATTTCAGCTGAGGTAGTAATCTCTGGATTGTGTGATTGAGTCCCTCTTTGGGCTCTGTGCTCAATGTGGAGTCTGCTTGTCCCTCTCCCTCTGCTCTTCCTCTTGCTGTGCTCTCTCTCTCTGTCTCTAAAATGAATAAATAAAATCTTTAAAAAGACCTCACCAGGTCATTCACAGTTATGACTTGATTTTCAGTTGCTTTCATAAACATAATACATAATTTTAGTTTTAAGACCAATTTTTCCTTATATCAGGATTAAAAAATGTTTTAAATATCAGACAAGTCAATGTACTATGTCTTTCAGAAATGTCTTTTTATTTATAGGCTCATTATTTGAATATTTCCCATATATTTTTAAAATACATTTTTACCTTCTTATATCCTCTACATAAGGTTTTCATCTGAGAACTCATGTCCCTGCAAATACCTTCTATCAAATGTCTTCACAAGTTTTTTAAATATTTAAATTAGGTTTTTCTTCTTGTCCTTCTACATTTAAATACTGTCTTCTTTCTCACTGGTGCCATATTCTGAATTTATTGGGACCATGGTAAATATTTTCTATTTATCATATATTGTTGCACTCTATATCAAAAGGAATCAGTTCACCTATTGCTCAGGGTTTGAAGTTTAATTTTTTTTCATATATACATTATATTTCCTGAAAATATCTTTTGAGAAAGAGGTAGGACTTCAGTTATGATTTTGGATAAGGATCTAGAAAATTTGACTAATGCTTCTCTGAAGTATGTTTTTAATATTCTAAAAGGCTCTGAATATCAGTTTGTAACCTAATATCAGACAAAAATGTCAGTGAAGGCAAGGAACTACAGAAGAAATCAGAGTTGAAGTAGCTTTAACTCTGAACATATTTGCAAAGTCTGTGAAACTTGAACATACTTTATGTGACCTCAAGGGATATGGAGGGAAAAACAAAAATTAGATGCAATTTGAGATGTAAGGTTATCCAGACATATTTCTGATTTTTCCTACATGCATGGTGTATTATACAAAAGAAAATTGCCTTGGTGTTTTGCAGGAGTTAAAAAAGTCCCTCAGGAGGTATACTTCTGAAATAGCCCTCCCATCTTGTATAGGTAATTCACATCGGCTGTTGGTCAATATAACCTCAAGCTTTGAATTTAATTCAGAGTGGTCCTGAGCTAATAGTTTCCTTACATCCTTATTAACCACAAACACAAAACCTGTCTGGAAAATTGCACCTACATTCTAGAACACAGAAATTTCCAGAAATTATGCTCCAAGTAAAATGAGAAGGACATAAAAATCACTAATTCTGCAAGGATATGTCACTATAAACACAAAGAAAGCATACTTTATCAATAAATAATTATAAATTCACAATGTATTAATTCATAAAAATGTCATATGGATATCATCACATATTATAAACTAAAATGGGTCAGCATGTCTGAATAAAGAAAAGTAAACTTTGAAAATCCCTATGGAGAAAAAAGAACAAAAGAAAACCAAAGTCTTAACATAATTGAATGTTTAGAAATAGAAAGTAATACATAAATTAAAATTCCAATGGAGAAATGTCAACTTCCAGTGGTAGTTGGTACTAGACTTGACTTCTAGAAATTAATAATTAGGAAACTGACCAAAATTATTTCCACATTTTAAACTTAGAACAATCGGGGCGCCTGGGTGGCTCAGTGGTTTAAGCCGCTGCCTTCGGCTCAGGTCATGATCTCAGGGTCCTGGGATCGAGTCCCGCATCAGGCTCTCTGCTCAGCAGGGAGCCTGCTTCCCTATCTCTCTCCCCCTCTCTGGCTGCCTCTCCGACTACTTGTGATTTCTCTCTGTCAAATTAATAAATAAAAGCTTTGAAAAAAAATAAACTTAGAACAAGTCTGACATTCCTAAGAGAAGGAATTAATTGGCATGAATTATCCTTATAATTTTCCTTAAGGAGTTTTTCAGACTAGGGCACAGAGATGGTAACACAAGCAAAAAAACAACACTTGGAATACTAATTGATGGAGATTGAGATTGGAGATCTGGGTGGCAGTGGCCACTGAAATTTGTGGGAAAGAATATCAGACAGGAGAAAGTTACACAGATGAAGAGCTCTGTAATCCAAATGGTTAGTTCAAATGTTTGGGTAAACAATAATCTGAAAGTGTATGCAGTGAAATTCCCCAAAGCCAGGCAAAAAAGAAATACATATAGTAGGGAAAACCAGCTATTGGGAGCTGTCCGTGGAAAAGTTCTGGAGCCCATACAGGTCTAAGAGATTCATGAGTTTCAACTTAGAGTGGAGAGACATAATTGACCACATTATTAATTCAGGAAAAAATCTCAAAAAGTGCTTTGGAGCCTTACCTTTTACAAAGGTAAAAAATATGCGTCTGCTGAATCAAATTGATCTGCAAGCCACTGAAATGCCTAATGAAACATATCTTTTGATCTTTAAATGATGACAACAAAATCCAGTCAATAATTTAATATACCCCATGTTCAGTATCAAATCAAAAAGTGTTAGAGATACAAAGAAGCAGGACGATATGACTCATAGACAAGAGAAACGTCAAATCATAGGGAAAAAAGATGACAAAATTACTAATAAAATAATTTGAAACCCGTTACTGAAAATGTGCTTAGTGATTAATGGACAATAAATATAGTGAGAAAGGAAATAGAAAATATTCAGAGAATTAAATGGGCTTGACAGAGCCAGAGAAGTATAAACTGAAATGAAAAACTCATTGTATAGGTTTAACAGAAGATAGAAGATGTCATGAGAAAAGACAACACATTGCAATATAAATTATCCCAACTAAAACATGGGAAAAAAGGAGACTGAAAAATAAGTTAAAAGAGATTCTGAGAACTGTTGGAGTACACCAAGCAATGTGGCGTAGGTGTTATTGAATTACAAGAAATGAAGGGTTACAATAAAATATATTTGAAGATATAATAGTTAAAGGATTTCCAAATTTGAAGAAAGCTGTAAGCCACTATCTAGGAAGGTCAGTGAGACTCAAATAGAGTGAATATGATAAAATCCTCACCAACATATAATACACGTATGTTATAACCATAGTGGTGAAAAACAGAAAGAGATATCTTGAAATCTATTAGAAGAAAAGATGTGTTTTTTGGTGAAAGTTGGATTTGTATAGGACAGCAGAAACTGAAGTAATGTTTAGAACAAATGAGCACACCTTTCTTTCTGGTAGGTTTTTTTTTTTGTTGTTTTTGTTTTTGTTTTTTCTTTTGGTACTTCTTGTGGTGGTTAATGTTGATCTAATGAAGAGTGGAGCTGGATTTGAGTTTGTTGCTGTGATCCTCTTCAGTATGCTAGAGGTTCAAGTCTTTCTGGTCATACCTCTTATTTATGGTGACGGCAGAATTTCCAAGGGGTTGTTCTTAATGTTGGTTCTCTGCTTTGCTTTCATTGGTACCATTCCCCAGAAAACAGCTTTGTGGTTGTATCCCACTGTTACGTTTTACTTGATGCTCATTAGCATGTTGGTGGTGAGTGAACTGGGAGCATTCTTGTTGTTCTAGTAAGTCTCACTCTTGCTCTGTTAAGCCTCACACTGATAAGTACCTTAAGTAGGTACTGTGAACCTGGGTCTTTGGATCCTGGCCTTCACAAGTCTATGTCTTCCTCATGTGGATATATTAGTGGACCTATCATTTTTTTCTACCTTAGGCCTAAGTGTAGATTTGGTTTTTTTGCTCTATTCCTTCTCTAGTTCCAGTGGACTTTTCCCTATTCCCTCAAGTGCATAGGTTTCCCTGCCTTTATTACTGTACATCAAGGGTTCTTCCTTAGTCAAATATTGGAAAGGTGGGTCTGGTGGAGTTTCAGTGCATGTAGGATGCCACCTCCCCAGGTGCAGTGGGGTTCCACCAATAATGGTAGGCTACAGTTTTTGTTGCCCTTCCTTGTACATAGAAGGAGTATTGGAGACAGGGAGATGATTCTAGGTAGAGTTTTAGCGGTGCCTGCTGTTTTCTTCCTACAACCAACATACCAGACAGCTTTCTTGATTTTCACGTAGCTTCTCTGTGAAAACCTAGTGGCATTCCTGAACTGAAAATGTATGAAACTCATATGTCTACAGGGACTTAACATTCTCATTTTAGCTCATAGTTGGCCTTTTGAGGATCAATTGTTTATTACTAGTTGAATCTTCTTACTGAAATATATCTATTAGAATCTGTCCCAGATAAGCAAATTCTCATGTCCTGGTTCTTTCTGGTTCTACCTGTCTTTATTCAGATTTCTGGTAAATTATTTATCCTGGACCTCAGCTCTTTGATAAGTTTGAGAAGTTGTTAATTTGCTGGTTTGTATTAGGGTTCTCCAGAGAAACATAATCAACAGGATGGAGATATATGTATACATCATGTATATTCATATATATACATACATGCATACATACATGAAGAGGCATTTTATAGGAATTGGCTCATGATATTGCAGAATCAAGAAGTTCTATGACTTGCTATCAACAAGCTGGAGAAGTGGGAAATCTGGTAGTATAAATTACACCCAGTCTGAAGGCCTGAGAACCAGGAGCACTTACGTTTGTGGGCAGGAGAATTTTGATTCCAGCTCTAGCAAAGAGCAAATTCACCATTCTTCTGCCATTTGTTCTACCAGCGCTTCAAAGAATTGGGTGATTCCCACCTACATTAGTGAGGGTTATCTTCTTTACTCAATCTATCAATTCAAATTGTAATATCCGCACAGACACATCAATAAATACTGTTTTACGAGCTATCAACTTAGCCCAGTCTAGGTGACACTTAAAGTTAACCACCACAAGTCTATATGATGTTTCTTTTATTATAAAAGTGGGAGTGATGCTCTTTATTGCATTCTGTACTCTGAATGGAAATTGGAAGCTGAATTCCATGCAGCTTCTTCTAGGTATCCTTCCAGGTATGAGAATTTGTATTAGTTCTTTATTGCTGCATAGAACATTTCTCTCAAATTTAGTGGCTTAAAACAATTAGCATTTATTATCTAACAATTTCAGTGAGGCAGGACTTTGAATGTGGCTTAGATGTGTGCCTCTGTCTTAGGTCTTGAACAAGATTGCAGTTAAGGTGTTGGCTGGGGCTGTGGTCTCATCTGAAAGTTCAGTTCAGACAACCTCCTCATGAGGTTGTCTGTAGGATTTGGTTCCTTATGGGTTTCAGATTTATATCCTTCATTTCTTACTGGCAGAGAATGGGTACAGAAATTAAGAGAGGGAGAAAGAATGAAAGAATGGGAGAAAGAGAACACACATGGTAGCAATACTGAAGTTAGTTGTTTTTTTTTTATTATTCTAATCTCTGAAGTAATAACCTGTTACTTTTATATATTCTACTAGATGTATCATTAGCTACAGTATATAATCAAGAGGATCAGTTAACACAAGGATAAGGATAACAGGTGCAGAGATAATTGGGGGCTATTTTAGAGACTGCCTGTGAGAAACAGAAGTGGGGAGATAATAAAGATATGAGCAGATATCAATGAAACAAGACAGAAATAAATAATAGAAAAAATTAATGAATTTGAAAGTTGTTTCATGGAGAAGATTAATTAAATTGATAAATCTGTAGCTGGATTTACCAAGAATAAAGAAAGAGACAGAAAATGAAAACCCAGATAAATGATGTTGAGAACAAAAGTGGAGACATACCTACAAATTTGACTCACATTAAATGGATAATAAAGGAGTAACCTCCAATTTTATGCCAATAAATATTGCAACTTAGGTGAAATAGATTCCTTGAATTAAAAAAAATTAGAAAATTGACCAAGAAGGCATAGAAAATTTAAAAAAAAGATACACACAGACACACACATACACACACACACACGTCTGTATAAACTTTGTACTATGGTTTCCTCTCATTACTGATATTGCTAAATTATTTTTTTTCTGATTCATTGGCTAAAGGTTTATAACTTGTATTGATCTTCTCAAAGCAGAAGAAGGTTTTTATTCTGCTGATTTTCTTTATTTCTTTGTTTATATTTTACTTCATTCGTTCTTGCTTTTATCCCTAATGCATCTTTTTTTTTTTTGCCTCTGATCAAACATATTCTTCTCTCTTAGTTTCTTAATATTGTTAGCATCTAGCCTCTGCTTCATGCATAAGGTTGTATTGTTATTGTATCTATTTTCAGTATCCAGTCTTTTTTTTTTTTTTTAAGATGTATTTATTTACTTTGGAGAGAGGGAGAGAGAGAGAGCGCATGAGCAGGAGGGATAGAGGGAGAGGGAGAGAGAACCTCAAGCAGACTCCTCATAGGGCACAGAGCCTGTGGGGATCCAAGGCGGGGGTCTTCTCTTGGTGCTCGCCACAAGGCTTGCTGCAAGGGTGGCTCCAGGGCTCCCTATGGGATTGCTTTGTGTCTTAATATCTTTTCCCTGAAACTATGACTTGAGCCCAAACCAAGAGTCAGATGCTTAACTAACTTAGCCACCCAGATGCCCTTTGAGTACCCTGTCTTAAGGAGTGTCCTTACATTGAAACATCCTGTTTTATTGGGTAGGGGGAAGAGCAAGAGAGCTAGTGGAACTATAAAATGGCCTGCTTTATTTTTATTCACATTTCAGTGCCTGAAGTAAATTGTATGGTCAAACTCTGCATTGATGGGATAGGAAAAATATGCCTCCCATTGGAAGCACTCTAAGTCATATGGCTGTGAATAAATAATCCTTTAAAAGAAACAGGAAATACATTCTCTGCAGAACTAAAGCCTTTATTAGTGCCACTGTGGTATTAAAACTGCTTTTAGCATTTAAGAAGACATTTTAAGAAATTAATAGAGGTATTTGAGTGTTTTGTTTTCCTAACTTTTCTGTACACTTTGTCACTGTCAACTGTCAGCCTGTCTTTGAAACTTCCTGTTTTCTTGTCTTCTCTGGTTTTGCATTCTTCACAGTAATAATGTTCGTGCAGTGTGTCCATAATGTCTCAACAGCTTTAGCTGTCTTTTTCTCTTCTGGTTATGCTCTTCTTCCCACATTCCAAACACAGGTGTTTTATTTAAGTTTTTTTCTTTTTTTTATATTTTAAATAAAATTATTTTAAAGAATTTTTTCTACTTATAAAAATAATACATGACTTACACAAATAATGCAGAGTTTTTGAAAATTAGAGAAATACACAGACATGAACACCTACAAAACACAAACTAAAATTCTATTTTCTATTTCTCTGTACACAGTTAAGTTTAGATTATTTACAAGTTAATTTATTTTAATGTATATGGACTCTTTAATAAAAAATCTATATTATATATAGCTTGCTTTTTATATACCAATATAATTATTTTTATGTACATAAAATATTTCTCAATTATGATTTTGCCTATCTATATTATTCAATTTTGATAGGTTTTTCATAATTATTTACCAACTTACATTTGTGCATTTAGTTTCCTGGTTGGATGTTGTTATAAATGACACTGCACCACACTTTTTTTTTTTCACACTTTTTTTACAAGTCCTTGGTCATATACATATTTGTAATATCCCTGTACATACTAGTATTCTCATTAATTTTAGGGCACACTTTAAAATTTGACATACTTTTGAGACATTTAGTATATGTAACCAGTTCCCATAAGAAGAAGGTGTCAACTGCTATATGATGATTTTTATATGTTTGGCTTTTTTTTCACATTACATTTAAAAATTTTTTAGAAATCTAGGATAAAAACTTAATATCTCATTTTAATATATTTACTAAATATGTTATGTATATTTTATAATAAATGATAACTCTTTTCCCTATATAATTGTCCATTGGTATTTTTAAATTATTTTTCTACTTATTTTTCAAAATTCCATTATCCACTGGACAGTTTTGTTTTTCTTAGGTGCAGATAGGTGCAAAAACTTATGGGTATAAAAATTGTTTTCCTTTTAGTTCAGTTTTTGAATTATAAAAGTGACAAATTCATTAGAGGTATTCTAATAATATTAAAGTGTTTAAAGTAATATCAGTAGCCTGGATTTCATGGAAAATATGATAGAATAAACCTGAATCTCAGGGACTTCCACCCCTAATGAAATATAAAGGAAAATGGTTGGAAAAATTCCCTAATGGAATATAGAAATGATTGGAAAATGTTTCTAACAACTGCAAGAAAATTTTTAAAAATTTCCAAAGAACTTTAATTTCATGTCTTAAGTTTGAAAACAGGCAATCAATCTGAGACCATATCAGGACTAGAAATCCCAGCTTTTTGTATTCCTTCCCAAAATTTCCTAGGGAAATGAGTCATATCAACAGAACTATGAGAATTCTCCTTAACATTAGTGGGTAGGAAGGCAAACAGAAATCAAAGAAAACATTTCAAAAACATAAACAAAATTAAATACCTTTCGAAAAATTTAAAGAGAGATGGAAAAGGCCAATAAAGTTTGTCACATTCCAGAAAACTGAACTAAATTTGTGAAAAGAGCCAAAGCCAATCGATATGGGAAATACTTTCTCTGGATAGAGTATATTCTAGTATAAATTATTAAATAAAAATCTCAAAGAGAAAACAAGCCCTGCATATCCAAGTTTATCAGCATCTGTCTTTCGTTATGTTTTCATACTCCTAAGACAATGCAAAAAGATGCTAAGACTGAAGACCTAACATATGTTAGTTAGTATAAAAATGGGCAGGCATATGTATAATTGAATTAGAAAGAGAAGAAAGAAAATGAGGCAGAAAAAATATTTGAAGTAATAATGGCCCCAAATTTCGCAAATTTAATGAAAAACAGAAATTTGCAGTTTACAGGGATACCAAATGAACATGAAGTATAAATACCGAGAAGGCCGTCATAAGAAAAAATTCAGTAAAAAGAGGATCAAACCATACACAGGGAGAAAACTGTTGTAAATCATATATCTGACAAAGCACATCCATCCAAAACACATAATGAACTCCTGTGACTCAATAATAAGACAAAATATTTGAATAGACACCTCACAAGGAAGGCATAAGACAAGTAAGCACACAAAAAGATGTTCGATATCTTTAATTATCAGAACAATGCACCTAAAACAACAGTGAATTATCTGCTAAGAATGCAGAAAGCTGTAATGAGTGTTTCTCCAACACTTCTAAAATCATCAAAATAGCTACATGAACAAAATTACAGCTTTCCTTGAACTTAATCAAAAAGCTGAGTGTTTAGCACAACTAATAACCTGAAATCACAGGAAACAGAGGAGGCAGTGATAAGGGATGTAAACATTTGCTTACCTAGGGCAGATGTTAGATACTGTACCAGTTGGTAAAAAAAATAGAACATCCTTTTCCCCTTACCACATAATGACCCCATCCTAACTACAAAGTTATATGTGTGGATTCTGAGGTCTGTTTGTTCCATAGGAGTGCTCATAACAATCACAAAAGCCATACACTGATTTATTACCTGTGTTAATACAATCTTCTCACACTGAAGGCTTAGAAAAATAAAAATTCTGCCAATTTCCAGGTGTGAATGCTATTATTTCAGTCTCTCTTCTTTCCTAAACAGGATACCTGGCTTTCAACAAGAACAACAAAAGCAACAAAAAACAACAATTACATGGCAGAAAAAGAAGCAAAATAAAAAAGAAAACATAAAGAGACAAAATAATCAATAGAATCAGACTCAAGTATATTCTCCATATTCATGATTTGCTTTAAAATATGTTTTATTTAATACATTAACAGTCCTTATTTGCAAATTCCATGATTTTTTAAATTTCATGGTCTTTTTCTCTCTACTGATTCTTTTTCTAATTACTGATTAAACGTGCCGTGCTTCTTTGCATGTCTGAAATTTGACATCTGGATAGTGTGAGTTTCACATTATTAAATGCTGGATTTTGTTTTTCTTCTTCAAAGAATGTTTACCCCCCCCCCCCCCCCTTTCAGGTTGTTGAGTATCCTGATCCATTTCTTCTACTATGTTTTGTTGAGCAGGTCTAGTTATAATTAGTCATACTATTATGGTGTGTTTCTTTTGGGGTTTCTGTGCTGTCCAAGTTGTCCCAAATTATTCTGCACTATTGTTGAAAGAAACTGAAAATGCTTGAGCTCTGGATGAGTTCTTCTAATTCTTCATCTTAGGGTTTCTCAGTTGCATTTTGCTCAGCTGCATGGAGTTTCACTTTGTGTATGCTCTGCTTGCTACTTATTAATTGAATTGGAGGAAACCCTATATAAATTTCTGCAGTTCTTATTCTGTATAATGACCACCACCATTTCTCCTGTATTCTGCCATACGAATTGCATATACCTAATTTCCCCGAGCACCTGTTTCAGTTATCACAACTCAGTAAGACTGCCATGCTCTGCCAGGGTTCTCCTCTTCACCACAGTCCAGGATGTTTCTTCAAGCCTAAAGTGGATGAAAATTATAGGGCTTACCTTATTTGTTTGTCTTTTCTCAAAGAACACAGTTTTCTGTTGCCTGTTACAACTGTTACAGGGGTGCCTGGATGGCTCAGTCAGCTAAGTGTCTGCCTTCTGTTCCGATCATTATCTCAGGATCTTGGAATTGAGCCCTGCATCTGGCTCCCTGCTTGGCAGGGAGTCTGCTTCTCCCTCTCCCTTTGTGTCTCCCCTGCTTCTCTCTTGCGCTCTCTCAAAATAAATAAAATCTTTAAAAAGAATAACTATTACATATATATTTCCCTAGGTTCTAGTTTCTTATTTTGTATTTCATCTATGATAACAGAATGGCATTGTTTATCAATGACAAACCATTCTATGATAACAGAATGGGTTATCATTTGCCTGATTCTTATGCAATAATGGGTACAATTTTTAAGCTAGTAGTTTATTCCCCTGCCTCCTAAGTTTTGATGAGTCTCTGTTTCCTCATCTAATGTTACATATTTAGAGTTAGCTACTGTGAAATACTATCTTTTGTGAATGCAGATTGGTTGCTTACATTGAGATAGGAGAAATTCACATTTTTAAATCCTATGTATACCACATATTATGAAAATTGCACAAAGATTTCTGCTTCTTTAGGACATCCTCCCCTGTTTTCTAGCATCATTACATGTATAGAAGCTCATTTTTATATCTTACTTGCAAAGAGAATTTTGGAGGTAATTTAGATGCCTAGACTCATAAATACCCATAAAATAAAAACACCAAGTAATAAAATTAGCACCAAATCTGTATTTAGTACCTAGAATTTATGATATTTATTAGATAAAAAATCTTGGGCAGCATAGCACTTTATAGAGAAAAGTATAGTTTCAATAGCAATTAAAGAGATGCAAATTACAACAATTTTTAGATACAGTTATATTCCTGTTACACTGGCAAAACAAATGAAACTAAATACTATATATTGATTTTTTTAGTTCATTCCATTTATATGTTTTTTATGATACTAAAATTTTGTATGTTCTTCTTTCTAGACTTATTTTTCACAATTAAAAAAATTGAACCAACAGAACAATCTGCATACTTTAAAACTACATTTTCCCTGTAGGAATATTCTCCCTGAAAAGTATTCTTCAAGAAGGAATTTTAAAGTAAATTAGGCAAAGCATTTATGGTCTCAATATCACTTTTTTAAAAAGTTATAAATGAACCAATATCCAACAAAATATTATTTCTATGCAAAGTATACAAAATTAACATAATGGAATGCTGTGTGTATTTAAAATGTTAATGCTGTACCCCATCTCAAAATATGGAAATGTTTATAAGAAATGCTAATTAGTACAAAACACAAGTATTATAGATCCAATGATGTTAAATCATTTATATATCCATATAAATATTATAATGCTTGCATTATATCTTGAAGACAAATAATCCATGGTCAGTATTCAAAGGTTAATCAGTTTACACAGTTTCCTAATGTTAATGCTGGATAATATTTTCTACTAATGTTAATATAAGAAACTTGTATGCAAAAACCAAAGCCTTTAAAAATTTTTTTTTCAAATTTTCTCACATATATTTTAAGCAAAATGGTACGAATATTTAAACAACAGTTGTCTGTTATTTTGAAATACTACAAAATATATTTTTAAATTATATAAAATTTCATGTAAAGAGAAGCAGGATATGCATTTTAAGAATTCACCACACTGAACTGCTGTGTAAGCGAATCACTGTGGTGTCTCACAGACAATAGACTTTCTCTTGCAATTACCATCTTTTTCCCCAGTTTCTGATTATTTTCAAAACAATAACCATTTGGGCAGTGGTTAATTGTTTCTCTTCAAACGTTTGACACATTCTTCATTGCTTTTAGTGGATGTGAGTCTTTTACTAAACCACAATTATAATTAAGACTGATGAAATCATTAGGCTTTTTGTAAACATTCAGTTTATCCAAATAGAGTTTGGCAACATTTTAAAGGTCTTCTGTCAGGTTCGTTCAATGTTTAATTATTTGTTGTTGATGTTGAATTCCAGCATGATTGTTGTCATTTGTCATTATACTCTCTTGGAGTAAGTCAACTAATTTTATTTATAATATTTCTGACCTACCTACATTTAAAGTAATCTCAAATTATTTTTAAAGAAGTGTTAATTCCTCTCTTCTTTTATTAATATAGTGGATGCCAAGAAATGTTATTCTATTTACTTACATAGTAAGTAGGTTTTTAGGCATTTGTTATAGACCAAGTCCAGGTGAGACAAAATTAAAATAAAACATCATCTCTCACCTAAAAGCTCTCATAATAACCTAGCACTCTGATAGTGTCATATGGACAAAGTGCTATGAGAAACCTACAGAGCTCTACATAAATTCTAATCAGGTTAAGGGTTTCTGAGAATTGCTTCTCTAACTCTGTATAGTAAATATTATGAAAATAGATTTTTTTACACAATTAAATTTTGTGTTTCCAAGGTCCACTTGTCTCTTTTCTGATACCTCTTTTTTGGGAATCTTTAAGGGTGCTGTGAAAGATAATGCAAACTTGCTAGGAAGTGTTTCTCTATTAAAAAGCATGCAGTGAGTAAATTGGCAGGTTTTTAAAATGATAATTATATTAATTAATTAATTTAATTTTAAAAATTACGTTAGTCAACATACAATATATCATTAGTTTCTGATGTAATGTTCTATAGTTCATTGTTTGAGTATAACACCCAGAGCTCCATTCAATCCATGCCCTCCTTAATACCCACATCCTCCCACCCTTCTCCCCTCTAAAACCCTCAGTTTGTTTCCCAGAGTCCATAAGCTCTCATGGCTCCTCTCCCCCTTTTATTTTCCCTCCTTCATTTTTCCCTTTCTTCTCCTAAGGTCCTCTATGCTCTTCCTTATGGTCCACAAATAAGTGAAACTATATGATAATTGTCTTTCTCTGCTTGACGTATTTCACTTAGTGTAATCTCCTCCAGTTCCATCTATGTTGATACAAATGTTGGTTGGATATCCATCCTTTCTGGTGGCTGAGTAATATTCCATTGTATATATAGACCACATCTTCTTTATCCATTCATCCATTGAAGGGTGTCTTGGCTCCTTCCACAGTTTGGCCATCGTGGACATTGCTCCTATGAACATTGGGGTGCATGAGGCCCTTCTTTTCACTACGTCTTTGGCATAAATACCCAGTAGTGCAATTACCAGGTCATAGGGTAGCTCTATTTGTAATTTTTTGAGGAACCTTCACACTGTTTTATTTTTCAGAGTGGCTGTACCAACTTGCATTCTCACCGACAGTGTAAGAGTGTTTCCCTTTCTCCACATCCTCTCCAACATTTGTTTTTCTTGCCTTGTCAATTTTGCCATTCTAACTAATGTAAAGTGGTATTTCAGTGTGGTTTTGAATTTCCCTGATTACTAATGATATTGAACATTTATTCATGTGACTGTTAGCTATTTGTATATCTTCTTTGAAGAAGTGTCTATTCATATCTTCTGCCCTTTTTTTATTAGATTATTTGTTTTTTGGTTATTGAGTTTGAGAAGTTCTTTATAGATCTTGCATCCCAGCCCTTTTTCTGTAGTGTCATTTGCAAATATCTTTTCCCATTCTGTGGGTTCCCTCTTTGTTTTGTTGACTGTTTCCTTTGCTGTGCAGAAGATTTTATCTTTATGAAGTCCTAAAAGTTCATTTATTTTTTTCTTTTTTTTCCTCTGGAGATGTGTCTTGAAAGAAGTTTCTGTGGCCAGTGTTGAAGAGGTTGCTGCTTATATTTTCCTTTAGGATTTTGATGGATTCCTGTTTCACATTGAAATCTTTCATCCATTTTGAGTTCATCTTTGTTTGCTGTTAGATAATGTTTGAGTTTCATTCTTCTGTACATAGCTGTCCAATTTTCCCAGCACCATTTATCAAAGAGACTGTCTTTTTTTCCATTGGATATTTTTTTCTGCCTTGTCGAAGATTATTTGACCATAGAGTTGAGGGTCCATATCTGGACTGTGTTCTGTTCCATTGATCTATGTGTCTGTTTTTGTGCCAGTACCATGCTGTCTTGGTGATCAGAGCTTTGTAATATATCTTGAAATCAGGCAATGTGATGCCCCCAGCTTTGTTTTTCTTTTTCAGCATTTCCTTGGCGATTCAGGGTCTTTTCTGATTCCATACAAATTTTAGGATTGTTCCAGCCCTTTGAAAAATGTCATTGGTATTTTGATCGGATGGCGTTGAAAGTATAGATTGCTCTAGGCAGCTTATACATTTTAACAATGTTTATTCTTCTGATCCATGAACATGGAATATTTCTCCATCTTTTTGTATCTTCTTCAATTTCTCTCGCAAGTGTTCTGTAGTTTCTAGAGTATAGATTCTTTACCTCTTTGGTTAGATTTATTCTTAGATATCTTATGGATTTTGATGCTATTGTAGATGGAATCAATTCCTTAATTTCTCTTTCTACAGTTAAATTGTTAGTGTATAGGAAAGCAACTGATTTCTGTGTATTGAATTTGTATCCTGCCACATTATTGAACTGATGTATGAGTTATAGTAATTTGGGGGTGGAATCTTTTGGGCTTTCCACATAAAGTATCATGTCATCTGTGAAGAGAGAGAGTTTGACCTCTTTGCCAATTTGAATAACTTTTATTTCTTTTTGTTGTCTGATGGCTGTTGTTAGGACTGCTAGTACTTCTATTACTTCTAGTATGTTTAACAATAGTGGGAAGGGTAGGCATCCTTGTCATGTTCCTCATCTTAAGGGAAAGGCTCTCAGCTTTTTCCCAGTGTGAATCATATTCCATTTGGGCTTTTCATAGATGGTTTTTATGAATTTGAGGACTATTCCCTCTATCCTTATACTATGAAGAGTTTTAATCAGGAAAGGATGCTGTATTTTGTCAAATTCTTTTTCTGCATCAATTGAGAGAACCATATGGTTCTTGTCTCTTCTCTTATTAATGTGTTCTATCACACTGATTGATTTGTGAATGTTGAATCACCCTTGCATCCCAGGGATAAATCCCTCCTGGTCGTGATGGGTAACCTTTTTAATGTACTGTTGAATCTTATTAGTTAGGATCTTATTGATAATTTTGACATCCATATTCATCAGGGATATTGGTTTGTAATTCTTTTTGTTGTGGTATTTGCCTGGTTTTGGGATAAAGGTAATTGTGGCCTCATAGAATGACTGGAACTTTCCCTCTTTCTATTTTTTGGAAAAGCTTCAGGAAAAATAGGTATTATTTCTTCTTTGTATGTTTGGCACAATTCCCCAGGGAATCCATCAGACCCTGGACTCTTGTTTTTTGGGAGTTTTTTGATCACTGCTTCATTCTCATTACTGGTTATTGATGTATTCAGGTTGTCAGTTTCTTCCTGTTTTAGTCTTGGTAGTTTAGAGGTTTCCAGGAAGGCATCCGTTTCTTTCAGGTTGCTTAATTTATTGGCATATTGTTGTTGGTAATAATTTCTAATAATTGTTTCTATTTCCATGGTTCTAGTTGTGATCTCTTCCCTTTTATTCATAATTTTATTAATTTGGGTCCTTTCTCTTTTCTTTTGGGTAGGTCTGGCCAGTGGTTTATTAATCTTATTAATTCTTTCAAAGAGCCAGCTTCTAGTTTCATTGATCTGCTCCGCCATATTTCTGGTTTCTAATTCATTTGTCTCTGTTCTAATCTTAATCATTTCTCTTCTCGTACATGGCTTAGGCTTTATTTGTTGTTCTTTCTCCACTTCTTTAAGGTGTAAGTTAATTTGTGCATTCAGAATTTTTCTATATTTTTTAAAGATTTTATTTACTTGTTTATCTGACAGAGAGAGACACAGAAAGAGAGGGAAAACAAGCAGGGGGAGTGGGAGAGGGAGAAGCAGACTTCCCGCCAAGCATGGGGCCCCATGTGGGGCTCAATCCCAGGACACTGGGATCATGACCTGAGCCGAAGGCAGATGCTTAATGACTGAGCCACCCAGGTGCCCCTCTATTTTTTTTGAGTGAGGCTTGAATGGCTATGTATTTCCCATGAGGGACTGTTTTTACAGTATCCCATAGGTTTTGGACTAATGTGTTTTCATTCTCAATGATTTTCATGAATTGTTTAAATGCTGCTTTGATTTCCTGGTTAACCGAAACATTCTTTAGCAGGATGGTATTTAGCTTCCAAGTGTTTGAATTTCTTCCAAATTTTTTCTTGTGATTGAGTTTCAAAGCATTATGGTCTCAGAATATGAAGGGAATAATCTCAGTCTTTTGGTATCAGTTGAGATCTGATTTGTGACCCAGGATGTGGTCTGTTCTGGAGAAGGTTCCAAGTGTGTTCAAGAAGAATGAGTATTCTGTTGTTTTAAGGTGGAATGTTCTGTATATATAGCTATGAGGTCTGTCTGGTCCAGTGTGTCATTCAAAGCTCTTGTTTCTTTGTTGATTTCTTGTTTCTTAGATGATCTGTCTGTTGCTGAGAGTAGAATGTTGAGGTCTCATACTATTAGAGTATGATTATCAGTATTTCTTTATTTGGCTAACAGTTGACTTATGTAGTTGGCTGCTCCCATGTTGGAGGCATAGATACTTAAAATTGTTAGATCATCTTGTTGGATTAAGAATTTATATATTGTCCTTCTGTATCCCTAACTACAGTCTTTAGCTTAAAATCCAATTTGTCTGATATTGAGAATTGCTATCCCAGATTTCTTTTGAGGTCTGTTGGCATGAAAAATGGTTTTACATTCCTTCAATTCCAGTCCGGATGTATCTTTAGGTTCAAAATGAGTCTCTTATAGACAGCATATGGATGGTTCATGACCTTTTATCCAGTCTGCAATCCTGTGCTCTTTCATGGAGCATTTAGGACAGTCACATTGAGAGTGATTATTGAAACATATGATTTTATTATCCTCATGTTGCTTGTGAAGTCCTTGTTTCTATAGATTGTCTCTGTAAATTTCTCTTCTATATCATTCTGGGGGTCTTTAACCTTTTATAGAAGTCCCCCTCCCCCTTTAATATTTCTTGGAGGGCCGGCTTGGTGGTCACATATTCTTTTAGTTTCTGTCAGTTGTGGAAGCTCCTTGGCTCTCCATTTATTCTGAATGACAACATTGCTGGATAAAGTATCCTTGGTTGCATGTTCTTCTCATTCAGTACCCTGAATATGACTTTCCAGCCCTTTCTGGCTTGCCACATCTCCATGTACAGGTCTGATGTTATTCTGATGTTCTTCCCTCTGTATGTAAGAAATCTCTTTCCCTTGCCACTTTTAAGATTGTTTTCTTGGATTAAAGATTTGCAAATTGTACTACTATATGCCATGACATTGGTCTGTTCTCATTAATCTTGGGCGGGGTGGGGGTTTTCTCTGCCTCTTGGATACAAATGCTTGTTTCCTTCTCCAAATTGGGAAGTTCTCAGCTTCAATTTGCCCAAATATATCTTCTAGACCCCCCTCTTTCTCAAACCCCTCAGGGATCCCAATAATTTTGATAATTGGAGCATTTTATTGAGTCATTAGTCTCTCAGTTTGATTCCTTGGATTTTAATTCATTTTTCCCATTCTGCCTCAGTTTCCTTCTTTTCTGTCATCTTATCCTCTAGCGAATTTGTTCTTCTGCCTTGTTTACCCTGGCAGTGAGAGTATCCAGTTTAGATTGCATTTAATTCATACCATCTTTAAAGTTCAGCCTGATTAGATCTCATTTCTGCCCTTAGAGATTCTGTATTATTGTTAACATTTTTCTCAAACCTCATATCGCCTTGGTAATTGTTAGTCTAAAGTCTATTTCTGACATCTAGGTTATATCCATATCCATTAGTTCTGTGGCAAAGGCTACATTCTTTGATTCTTTCCTTTTTGTGGGGTTCCTCCTCTTAGTCATTCTGTTGAGGGGTGGTTGAGGGAATGTGCAGAACAAAAATTATTGACTGCAACCCAAGTGAGATGTACCTGTTTTATAGTGACTTTAGGGTTGTCAACCTCTTGTTCTTCCAGAATGTCTTCTGGGGGAGGGGCCTGCCATGCTGTTATTCAGGCAACCCAGTTTGGGCAGAGTTGCCCTGCCCACTGTAGGGGGTGGGGGATGGGTTCAGTGAAACTGGTTTTTTGGGGGCTTTTGTTCTCTGATGGCTTTCCCTGGTGGTTTTCTGTGTCTCTTCCAAGAATCAGAGCAGAAGTGACCATATCCAAGCCTCTGTCTCAGAACAGAGAGAGATTGCAGTGTGCTCTTCACTGAGGTCTCCAGGCCATATTATCTCATTTCTGTCTGTACTGCTAAAAACTGCAGCATCCTATGTTATGCATCCCACAGCATTACTCCCAGCCCTCACTTCCTGGGCTGGGGACATCCCTGCCCTTTGTGCTTCTAAAACTATAAGTCACCCCTGGTTTGTATGCATGCCCCATAGCTCCAGGTTTCAGTCTGGGGGCTTGCTCTAAAATTCTTTTCCCACTGCTACTGATCTGTGAAGTTGTGCCAGGTCCCCAGCCCAAGAGGCTTTTGCCTTCCTAGTGCAAGATCACATAGGCTCCCTCCCCCTTTCATTTATCTTCTGATATCTGCCCACAGAATAATGACTTCCTGCTTCATACCTTGAGACCAACTGCCAGAGATATTGTTTGTAGAGGTCCAGATATATCTTCTTATATCTCAGGCTGATTTTGTGGGTGTTCAGAATGGTCTGGTAGATATCCAGCTCAATTCAGGGGACTGGTTAAATAGGGTCCCCTACTCCCCTGCCATCATTTTTCCTCCTGATAGTAAACTGTCAGTTTTAACTTCAGAGGACTTTGCTTTTAAATACTGTTAGACAGACCAACTGGTCAGTTTTATGTCTGTCATCTGGCTTCTGACATGTAAATACTGAAAGGCTTTTGTTCTATATACTTTGAAGTAAACAAAGAAAAATGATGGGAAACACTCTAACAATATTCTGCGTCACCTAAGATTAGGATATTTGGTGAGTTTGAGTGATATTGAAGGTGTCACTTCTCTCTACTGCTCTCAGCCAATGTTTGGATCTTTAATTTCACAAAGGGATGATAGCCTGGGGTGACATTCCATAGTTTGATTTCAGTGAGTGATCAGTAAAATTAGACATTATTTAAAAGAGTTTAAAATCTCTTTGAAGGGTTAATTATTCCAAAGTACCCTTGATTGAAATAATTTTAGTGTTTTAAAGTTGCTGAAGACCTTTTCCAGAGGCCTTGTCTAAAAAAATGAAATTATTTTGTTAATAAATTTACAGGAGAAGCAAAAAATAAGGATTTTATATAACTTACTGTCAAAATATTTTCTTTTAAAAAATAAGGACAGTAACATTATCTAAAACTTACTGTGGACAAAATAAATGTTGGTGCACAATTGTGGCTACCCCTAAGGTCACCTGGAGATTTTTTTGAAAAAATACTTTCGCATATAACACAGCCATGGAGCAATTAATCCAAATTTCTAGGGCTAAGTCCCTGTCAAGGGTATTTTAAGTTCTTCAGGTATGGAAACCTCTTTGGTAAGAGTTAGGAGCTCTAGTCAGATTGCAGATGGCCACACTGAACTCTGGGTTTATTGATGGAACTGGGAGAAATACAGTCTGGGAGATAGAGTTCCTTTTTAGGAGAAAATTCCAATCAGAGCTGTTAAAATTAAGTGCAGAAATACACATCAATAGCCACTGTATCATTTTGATCACTTCCTAAGGTGAGAAAATCAGACGTTTTTGGTTTTGGTAAAGAACCAAGAAAAGATTGTTTTAACACAATCACATTAAGAAAATTAAAGAGCTTATTGAAATACAAAAGCTAAACATAGTATATATGCACGAAGCTCCTGAAAATAAGCTCACTAGACTAAAAAATGCCCACTTGTTTTATCTACACTCATTTTATCTATAACAAATTCCTTTTCAGAAACTGGAGCTTTGCATCCAGGCTCTTTGTATTAGAAATTCAATCCAAGAAGCCAGGGGAGTTGGGGACAGGGCACAGGAGAGATTATTTTATTAATATCTAATACTAAGTATAAAATTTTAGGACTTGTTTACGTTGTCAGATGATTAGTAATAAAAATCTTTTATAAATGAGTATTTCTTGGCAGTTGAATTATTTTTATATGGTCTTGGTCAAGATAGTGCCCTATATTATTTTCTCTAGTATTTTAAATGATTGAGAGTAAATAAAAAAGCATGATTTCTCTGGGGTATACAAACGGTGATAAAGGGGGCTTCTGGGTAGCTGAGTGGGTTAAAGCCTCTACCTTCAGCTCAAATCATGATCCCTCAGGGTCCTGGGATTGAGTCCCGCATTAGGCTCTCTGCTCAGCAAGAAGCCTGCTTCCCTCTCTCTCTCTGCCTACTTGTGATCTCTGTCAAATAAATAAATAAAATCTTAAAAAAAAACAAAAAAATGGTGATAAGGTTTTCTTTTATTTTCTTATTCTGTAAAGGACCCAAATTATAATAATCCACATGATAGTTTGTAAAAAATGTGGGCCCTGGGGGCAGATCAGCTTGTATTTTAATAGAATTCCTAATTTCTTGTATTGTGATACATGGCAAGATCCACATGTTGTAGTTGAACTTCAATAATTATGGTGGCTTGCTATAGCTGCCATTTTTTTTTTATTTTTTTTATTTATTATAAATGTATATTTTTATCCCTGAGGGTACAGGTCTGTTAATCACCAGGTTTACACACTTAACAGCACTCACCAAAGCACATACCCTCCCCAATGTCCAGAACCCCACCCCCCTTCTCCCAACCCCCCACCCTCCAGCAACCATCAGTTTGTTTTGTGAGATTAAGAGTCACTTATGGTTTGTCTCCCTCCCAATCCCATCTTCTTTCATTGATTCTTCTCCTACCCACTTAAGCCCCCATGTTGCATCACCACTTCCTCATATCAGGGAGATCATATGATAGTTGTCTTTCTCCGCTCCACTTATTTTGCTAAGCATGATACACTTTAGTTCCATCCACGTTGTCGCAAATAGCAAGATTTCGTTTCTTTTGATGGCTGCATAGTATTCCATTGTGTATGTATACCACATCTTCTTGATCCATTCATCTGTAGATGGACATCTAGGTTCTTTCCATAGTTTGGCTATTGTGAACATTGCTGCTATAAACATTCGGGTGCACGTGCCCCTTTGGATCACTACGTTTGTATCTTTAGGGTAAATACCCAGTAGTGCAATTGCTGGGTCATAGGGCAGTTCTATTTTCAACATTTAGAGGAACCTCCATCCTATTTTCCAGAGTGGTTGCACCAGCTTGCATTCCCACTAACAGTGTAGGAGGGTTCCCCTTTCTCTGCATCCTCGCCAGCATCTGTCATTTCCTGACTTGTTGATTTTAGCCATTCTGACTGGTGTGAGGTGATATCTCATTGTGGTTTTGATTTGTATTTCCCTGATGCCGAGTGATATGGAGCCCTTTTTCATGTGTCTATTGGCCATCTTCTTTGCAGAAATGTCTGTTCATGTCCTCTGCCCATTTCTTGATTGGATTATTTGTTCTTAAGGTGTTGAGTTTGCTAAGTTCTTTATAGATTTTAGACACTAGTCCTTTATCTGATATGTCATTTGCAAATATCTTCTCCCATTCTGTCAGTTGCTTTTGGTTTTGTTAACTGTTTCCTTTGCTGTGCAAAAGCTTTTGATCTTGATGAAATCCCAATAGTTCATTTTTGCCCTTGCTTCCCTTGCCTTTGGCGTTGTTCCTAGGAAGATGTTGCCGCGGCTGAGGTCGAAGAGGTTGTTGCCTGTGTTCTCCTCAAGGATTTTGATGGATTCCTTTCTCACATTGAGGTCCTTCATCCATTTTGAGTCTATTTTTGTGTGTGGCGTAAGAAATGGTCCAATTTCATTTTTCTGCATGTGGCTGTCCAATTTTCCCACCACCATTTATTGAAGAGGCTGTCTTTTTTCCATTGGACATTCTTTCCTGCTTTGTCGAAGATTAGTTGACTGTAGAGTTGAGGGTCTATTTCTGGGCTCTCTATTCTGTTCCATTGATCTATGTGTCTGTTTTTGTGCCAGTACCATGCTGTCTTGATGATGACAGCTTTGTAATAGAGCTTGAAGTCCGGAATTGTGATGCCACCAACGTTGGCTTTCTTTTTCAATATCCCTTTGGCTATTCGAGGTCTTTTCTGGTTCCATATAAATTTTAGAATTATTTGTTCCATTTCTTTGAAAAAGATGGATGGTACTTTGATAGGAATTGCATTAAATGTGTAGATTGCTTTAGGTAGCATAGACATTTTCACAATATTTATTCTTCCAATCCAGGAGCATGGAACATTTTTCCATTTCTTTGTGTCTTCCTCAATTTCTTTCATGAGTACTTTATAGTTTTCTGAGTATAGATTCTTAGCCTCTTTGGTTAGATTTATTCCTAGGTATCTTATGGTTTGGGGTGCAATTGTAAATGGGATGGACTCCTTAATTTCTGTTTCTTCTTTCTTTTTGTTGGTGTATAGAAATGCAACTGATTTCTGTGCATTGATTTTATATCCTGACACTTTACTGAATTCCTGTATAAGTTCTAGCAGTTTTGGAGTGGAGTCTTTTGGGTTTTCCACATATAGTATATCATCTGCAAAGAGTGATGGTTTGACTTCTTCTTTGCTGATTTGGATGCCTTTAATTTCCGTTTGTTGTCTGATTGCTGAGGCTAGGACCTCTAGTACTATGTTGAATAGCAGTGGTGATAATGGACATCCCTGCCGTGTTCCTGACCTTAGCAGAGAAGATTTCAGTTTTTCTCCATTGAGAATGATATTTGCGGTGGGTTTTTCATAAATGGCTTTGATAATATTGAGGTATGTGCCCTCTATCTTTACACTTTGAAGAGCTTTGTTCAGGAAGGGATGCTGTACTTTGTCAAATGCTTTTTCAGCATCTATTGAGAGTATCATATGTTTCTTGTTCTTTCTTTTATTAATGTGTTGTATCACATTGATTGTTTGGTGGATGTTGAACCAACCTTGAAGCCCTGGAATAAATCCCACTTGGTCGTGGTTAATAATCCTTTTAATGTACTGTTGAATCCTATTGGCTAGTATTTTGTTGAGAATTTTCACATCTGTGTTCATCAAGGATATTGGTCTGTAGCTCTCTTTTTTTGAAGGGATCCTTGTCTGGTTTTGGGATCAAGGTGATGCTGGCCTCATAAAATGAGTTTGGAAGTTTTCCTTCCATTTCTATTTTTTTGGAATAGTTTCAGGAGAATAGGAATTAGTTCTTCTTTAAATGTTTGGCAGAATTCCCCCGGGAAGCCGTCTGGCCCTGGGCTTTTGTTTGTTTGGAGATTTTTAATGACTGTTTCAATCTCCTTACTGGTTATGGGTCTTTTCATACTTTCTCTTTCTTCCTGGTTCAGTTGTGGTAGTTTATATGTTTCTAGGAATGCATCCATTTCTTCCAGATTGTCAAATTTGTTGGCGTAGAGTTGCTCATAGTATGCTCTTATAATAGTTTGTATTTCTTTGGTATTAGTTGTGATCTCTCCTCTTTCATTCATGATTTTATTAATTTGGGTCCTTTCTCTTTTCTTTTTGATAAGTCTGGCCAGGGGTTTATCAATCTTATTAATTCTTTCAAAGAACCAGCTCCTAGTTTCGTTGATTTGTTCTATTGTTTTTTTGGTGTCTATTTCATTGACTTCTGCTCTGATCTTTATGATTTCTCTTCTCCTATTGGGCTTAGGGTTTCTTTCTTGTTCTTTCTGCAGCTCCTTTAGGTATAGGGTTAGGTTGTGTACCTGAAACCTTTCTTGTTTCTTGAGTAAGGCTTGCACCACTATATATTTTCCTCTCAGGACTGCCTTTGTTGTGTCCCACAGATTTTGAACCGTTGTATTTTCATTATCATTTGTTTCCATGATTTTTTTCAATTCTTCTTTAATTTCCCGGTTGACCCATTCATTCTTTAGAAGGATGCTGTTTAGTCTCCATGTATTTGGGTTCTTTCCAAACTTCCTCTTGTGGTTGAG